>NW_009616332.1:17990-28004 GCF_000690535.1 Cariama cristata
GCCAGCTTTCTTTTTTTTTTTTTTTTTTTTAACCATCAGACATAGTATTAGGAGACTATACTTTCTATACCATGCTTGACAGAGGAACACAGCAGTAACTTTAGCAGTTTCTACAACCTGTAATACTATTCACTGATTGACTGAGTTACACTTGAGGATCAGTTGTGAAGGGGTCACAGATCTAAGCAGGCTCTCCTTACTTGAGACCCCTGTTCAGGAGTTCAGCTATGGAGGTGCAGGTAGGAGCCATATGGCTTGGATTACCACATGCTGTAAAATCTAGAGATGAAAAGGTACAGGGACTTCTCTGGAAGGCTGGTGATAGGGTGCAGGATCCCCCCAAACAGTAAATACAAAGATTTGCATATTTTTGCCAAGTCTGGTAAGTGATACTGTCTTTGACATTGAGAGAAACAGTTGTTACAGTCATTTATAATAAAGCCAAGACCTTTTTGTTTTCCTTTTTCAATGAAATTCTTTCTTCCATCATCAAAAAAAATAGCATCACTATTTTGCTGATTTAACAGGATGAGGCACTGTTTTTTTGTTTATGTGAAATTGTCCAAAATACTTAAGGAACTGGGAGCATGTAGATAATGCTAGTGTCAATGTTATAGCTCTAGTAAAAATACAACGTGTCACTTAAAGTATTTGTACGTGCATATAGTTTGCATTGGTGGGAACTCTACATGTAATCATTTTTATTTTTCCTGGTGAATGTGCTCATAAGGAAAGAACAATACAGCATCACACCACTTTGCAATACTCAGTGGTGATTAACCTGATTAAGTTATATGTTACTCACAATAAGTAACTTAAAAATACATAATATTCACAGATATGAGCAGGAGAAAACAGGGTTTTAAGCTGAACAACATAGCTTCTACCCTTCAGTATCTGCTTACTGTTAACTGTTCAACAAATGGCCTTTTGCCTTTGTAAAACAGAATGTAGTTTCTTTTAAATGCCAGTTTTCTGACTTTTGTGAGTAGGGCATACAGTGGTAATATATCCCACCATTCCTTAGCTTTAAGGAAACATTTGTGAACACTGCCAGAGCTTGGCTTCTTCCCTTCAAAATTTTGATCTATCAGAGAGTATGGCTTGTTACTTCTCCTAGGAATTTGTTCTCTCTAGCCGATAAGGGAGTTCAAAATTCCCACCCTTTCCAAAGTTGCATGTTGAAACATTTAATTTCAATATAAATTTATTAGCTTAATCCTTTAATCCAGGAAATGACACCCAAGGAGAGACATGAGTTCTGTGGAGCAAATAAAATGTGATAGTTTCATCTAATCAATATGTTACAGATTTTGCATTTGGAGCTTAAGAAACGCTAAGTAGTAAGTAATGTTATCCAAAAAATATTCCCCTAATTTTTTCATTTAAAAAATTCCTTCAAACTACGTACATTTATTCTCAACCTGATTATGCAGTTTGAATTTTTTAGCCAAAATTCACTTTGGCCTGCTCATAACAATTACGCTGTGAAATGCCTTCAAATATTAAAAAAAAAAAACAAACCACAATTCTAATATTTATTATCTATAGATCTCTGCAGAAAAAGCCTTTTTTTCCTGTCAAGTTAACTCCGGAGGCATTTATTCCATCATTGTTTGTTTTTTTTTTTCCCTTGCAATATTGCCAGCATCATTACTAAACATTTATGTACAGCTGTGCATGCACTGTCATAATGATTTGACAATATTTTGCAAGCGAGAGAAACTCAGTATTTGCATCTTCGGTAGCTTTATCTTGACTTCTGATAGATGCCTTTCTACCAGCAATACTTATGATGTACCCCTCAGATTTTTGGCCTTTGTTACTTGATTCAGCTACAAAACTGGAGATTTCCATATGTAGTATTTGCTCTAATTGCCTCTGGTTTGTCTTAATACATCACAAATATCCAGAAACAACAGAAATACAATGACTTCATAAAGAAGTTATTAAGTATAGGAAAGACTAAACTGTTGTGAATATTCAGGTACTATTTAGTAGGCTTGTTTAATTTCAGGAGTGTTCTCTAGGATGTCTTGTAATAGAGAACATCTCCAGGCCTGCCTCGTGCTGAACTAAGACTAGTAAACAAAGTATCTTTCTTTCTTTATTATTATTTCTGTCTGTAGAGAAATTGAACTAAAACTACCCACTCAATTCTACTCCACAGACCAGCTAGCTGAGGAGGGAGCCTTTCCATTTTGGATTCCAATTTAGACAATAAAATGAGATCCTTATCCTATCATCTGCCTGTGCCCTGCTGAGTGCACTAGAAGAACATAGCTATAAAAAATCAGGTAGTTTTAGGGAAGGAGTAATCATGGTAGGTATTTATTCAGTTCTGAGATTTAGAACCTAATAATGGAATCTTTTGGTCATTTTAAATGATAAGCAAGTTTGTCTCAGAGTTGTAAATTTTTTATTTTCTATACTGACATAACTCAGATACAAAAGATGATATTTAGTAGCAACTAGTGTTCTGATGAGAAAGGAGTGCTGGCACTACACTTTTCATGAAAGAAAAGATTTCTAATAGTACAAGTGTCAAATAATGATTATTTCAACTTAAATCAACATTTGCAGAAAATTTCAACAAGTTTTTTGTTTTCTGTGTGTATCTGATTTGAACAGATTATTTTTTAATACATCACAAAAATCTGGAATTGAAAAATAGTTTACTGTGTAGGGATTAGAATCATCATCATCTTTTTTTTTTTACTTTTCAGAGTAGAAAGCAAACACCATCTGTCTAATAATTTTTTCCCCAAGTTCCAACTGTAATTATTTTGTAGTATCACATAGCTTCATGTTTAAGCACTGCAGTTGTATGAAATATTTTATTTTTGACACATCTCAAGGGTGTGCAAAAATACCTTTTCCCATTCAGTCTGGACTGAATGTTAACCCGTAGCTCATGGCTTAAATGTTTTTCTTGCTTGGCCAAGGTGTATCAGTTTAAAAAAGTCTTCCTTTTTTGTTTTTTGTACACGTCTCAATTTAAATATTTGCAGAATGCAGTTAGCACAAAATTGACATTTATCATAAGACTGTTCTTGAAATATAAGATTTACTGAGCAATTTAGATGTGGGAGGAACCCAGCTTTCATCCTGGATGCATGATGTTCTGAAAATAGAAATGGTATTTCCGATGCTTGCTTATGATCCAGCTAAGTTGATATATGCTGGCAAGGTTTTTTGGGAGCTGCAAACATTTCTTGTTTTCAGGATGTCTTCTTACTTTGAAATCAAATTTCCCTTTCTTCCAGCTGACCATAAGGCAATGGGGCAATCACCCTTTTGAGTTCTGAAACTCAAAAGAACTGGAGTTCCAGGACAGTGTGGTTCTGTTCAGGTTCTTTTTTAAGATTTGCTTGGGGCTGGATTTTATTTTGCAAATCTGAACATCATTTTTTGTCTACTGAAAAATGTGTCTATGTTGTCTTCCAAATACTTTTGATTTGAAAACTAATGATACAAAGTCTCCTTAATTAGGTCTCTGATTGTAATAGCAGAAGGGGTACGACTTTATTATGGAAAAATATAGTAGGTAAGATGGAAAATACGAAAATTTGTGGTTTTTTGAACATGTAGCTTTGCATAAATAAGACAAATTTAGATATGAGTGGCTTATTGACAGATGAATAAAATACATAGTTACAAATAGAGACAAATAGCACTTCAGCTTCATCCAGGGGAAATGAGACAGGTGGGATTTGCCAACTTTGCAGGCTGCTCAAACAAGTGATGGGGAACCATCCTTCTTCACTGCATGCTGAGGGGTACGTGCCAGGGAACCAAGAACTGAACCAGGCCCAGGCTTGAGAGTCAAAGACCACTACAGGGACACTCTTTTAGAATAAGTTTAGCTATGACACCAGTACCTTTCAACTCTACTCCAGCTTTTAATTTCAGTGCCTCTGGAGGAGAGCTGAAGTAGTGAAATTTACAGAAAGAGCAAGACATTCTTGACATCTAATGTTTAGTTTTCAAGTCTGCATTGTGCCTAATAAGAAGCCAGCTACATAAACTCAGCTTTTGTACAATAGCTGCAGTGATTAAGTGCAGAGTGTAAAGTTTCATAGTTTCTCTGTGTTTCACGTGGCCACGAAGTTGCATGTAAAGGTTGAAGACTATGATATTTTAGAGTTTTTGTTAATTTATTTGCTTTTGATTTGACAATTTTCACCATACCTGGGTTTAAATTCTGTTCCAAGATTTATTTGGTCTTGGTAACATTGGTTTAGGGTAGTCAGGTAATCTAGAAACTGTTTTCACTTTCTCTCTGTTGCTTTACAAAACATAACTGTTTGCAAAATCACATAGAGATCCCAATATGCTCCATCTTTTTTGAGTTCTGATGTAAAATCACTGTATGGTTGAGGTTGCAAGGCATCTCTGGAGGTGTCTGCTCCAACCTCCCAGCTCCAAGCAGGGTCAAATAGAGTAGGTTGCTCAAGGTTGTGTCCAGTAACGTTGGAAGATGGAGTCTCCACAACCTCTCTCACCAACCTGTTCTAGTGTACTAACTGTTTCCTCGTGTTTAGGTGGATTTTCTTCTATTTTAATTGGTGCTCATTGCCTCTTGTCCTTTCACCTTCTACCACCGAGAGGTCTGGCTCCATCTTCTTTGCTCCCTCCCATCAGATGTTTATACACATTGATAAGACCCCCCCTAAGCCTTCCCTTCTTGAAACCTTCCCAGCCCCCTCAGGCTTCCCTTGTATGGCAGAGGCTCCAGTGCAATTGTTATCTTTGTGGCCCTTCACTGCACTCACTCCAGTATGTCTGTGTCTCTTTGTGTCCTGCGGAGCTCCAAACTGGACACTGTGCACCAATTGTGGCCTCACCAGTGCTGAGTAGAAGGGAAGGATCACCTCCCTCTGCTCACTGGCAAGGGTTTTCCTAATGCAGCCCAGGGTGCTGTTGGCCACCTTTTACTGCAGGGGCACACTGCTGGCTTATGTTCCACCTATTATCCAACAAGACCCCCAGGTTAGACCCCAGCCTGTGCTGGTGCATGGTGTTGTTCCTCCCCAAGTGTTGGACATGGCATACCCCTTGTTGAACTTCATGAGGTTTCTGTCAGCCCATTTCTTCAGTCTATTGAGGTCTCTCTGAATGGCAGCACAAGCGTCTGGTCTCTCAAACACTTCTCACAATTTTGCATCATCTGTAAACTTGCTGAGGCTGCACTCTGTCCTATCATCTACATAACTAAGTAGTGATGGTCAAAATGCTCATCTCCACACTGATACTGATCCATGTGGTATTTTCTACCCAGCTGCCTTTTCCTTCAATTGATGAAGAGAGGGGATAGACGTTGGGGGATAGATGTGCTGCCCACAAACAACTGGAGAGCATTTCTTAATTTCCTATAGTCTGACAAGGGAGTCCAGAACAGCAGTTTGGGTGTAAAGGATATTGGACTTGGAAACTTAGGTGAGACTAATTATGAATACATACATAAATGTAGGATTTTCACATGCAAGGCCTCATTGTGACTTCATTTTGAGCACCAAATTTGTTAGTTTTGCATCTGGCTCACTGAAAAGGAAATAACTTTAGCATGTGTTTCTGGTTTTCACTATATACCCCTTCTACCTCACACATGTAACCTCTCTTAAATTTACTAGTATCAGTATTTGATTCTGAAGTGAAGTATGTGGCTAATTCTGTTTAAATGTTCTTATATGCATTGCTTTAGAGAAATTTTAGGAAATACATCGTGAAATTACTGCTGCTGTGTTTAAACTGTATCCTACATATGTCTATACATACTAGTTCACAATTTCAGAGTTCATACTTAATGGACAATAAGAGCCTATAAAATAACCATCTTCTTGAGATACATTATTTTAGTCAAGGAAATTAATTTATTAGTTATTCTTTTAAGTAGGCTCTATTTAAATGTTGCTGTAGTTTGGTTCAGGCTACAAAGGTCTTGGCCATAATTGTACTGACAGCTGTGGATCCAGTAATCCATTTGTATAAAAATCAAAGTATTACTCACAACCTTAAAGCTGGAAATTGATAAAATAGTAGACGAGAATTTAAACCTGGAAGTCAGAGAAAGAAAGAAAAAAATATTGATGACTGGAATATTTATAAGGTTAAATTAATTTTAAATATGATTCATACTGTGATGTGTGGAGTAATGGTAGCTTCAGAAATAAAATAATTAGAAAAACAACAAAAAACCCTCTTAGCTACTGATTGGGTTGTATTTTAGTCTTACAGAATTATTCAAATATTCTTCCTGCTGTAAATATGTGTAGAACTTGCTACATAGATTTGGCCAATTTGTAGGGAAAAATTGGTTTTAATAGCCCGTGACTTCCATAACCAAAGAGTATGGCTGTCAAGTAGGCTAGCTGCTAGTACGTACGGCAGGAGTGGGGCCACCAAGGCATCCTGACCCTTGCTAGTGTATGTGCCTGAGAAGTTGAGAGGAGCTCATACTGGTAAGGAGGGCACTATTATTTGGCACTCCAACGAAGAGCGTTTTACTGACATTGAGGTTGTCACTGAATGGGAAGGAAAAGGAAATGTATTGCATTAAGTGTGATAGGCTCAGAAAAGTATTTGCAGTATCTGCGCTGTGGTCACCCTTGGCTGCTGGCTCCGCTGTGCTGAGAGAAGCCTGCGGTTGCAGTTCTCGGGCACAGCTCCCTTCTGTGAGCGGTGACCAAAGGCTGCCACAGAGAAGCTATGACAGTTTTTCTGCTGGGCTGCTGGTGGAGAGGGACCTCTCCATTTCCCTGATGGTGACTTGTTAGATCTTCATACTCCCCAGAAGCACATCATTATAAGAGCGTCAAAATAGATCTCGTGGATCTTGTCCATAGTTCTGCCTTTGTTTTATTCAAACTTACTTCTCTGTGTAGTAGGCATACATGTAAACCCAAATTAGTCACATACTTCCATGTAGCTCTACAAAATGCTGTCAGCAAGGCCATGCAATAAAGCCACATCATAATTAATTCTCTCTGATATGTAGTGACTCTTTTCGCACATAACACAGAGGTGGTTAGATGACAAGTAACAGTGTCTTTCTTTTGAAAGGTGTTTGCATAATGTATGATTTTGCTTTTGTTCTGATACAGTAAGTTAAGATGTAGACCCAGGTAATGTACACTGCAGTGGAGCAATATGGAATCTGGCAGTGGAAATTGGGGGGTTCCTGCCAGGGGCAGGTAAGATGCAAAATAGGATCGGGGCAATCAGGGAGATGGAGAGAAAGAAGGGTGAATTCAGGTATAATCCACATCATGATAGGGCATGGCTTTCAGTGGACTCCATTTTCAAGTAGTCAATGCTTTCATAAAATGATAGGGCAGATGTCACGAATTCATTAGTGTAAACAGATAAACTTGAGCCCTGGGGAAGAAAGTGAAAACTACAGAATAAGTGTGCAGTCAGCAGCCCCCATGAAGTTGAATTTACCACATGGTAACTGTCGGGTGTTCTGTAGCAAGTAATAAACTGACAAGGTATGATTTTTATTTATTTTTTTTTTACAGAAGTCTTAGGTTATTCTTTGCTCTAATGTAAACTTATAATGGGCTTGAAGGAAAAAGGGGAAGAAGGCCATCTTCTGTCAGATAGCCCTACACTTTCGATAATGCCCCATTTGTTCTTAGCAGGTTGCTCTTCTGACGTGGTGAGAAAGGTTGCCCTATCTATCACATGCATACCTTGTGTCAGAGCTCTAAAGAGTGAATTGCAGTGAAGGTAGGCTTGTCGAGTTTCAGTTGCTTTTCAGGTGATGCCACGTATGTCTTCTTGCCCTCTGCTGAAGAGGAAATTGAAACAATCCCTTCCTTTCAAATACGTTGCCAAAAATGTACTTCAGCCCTGAGAAGACAGTATCATGGGCTGCTGCTTCTGCTGTCCCAGTGATTCCAGGTTATATTTTCACAATGTAGAAGTAAAAATAGGGGTTGTATTCTCCTTTTCTTTTTCCTGTCTGAAATGCAACTTCAGACTGGGTTTTAAATGCAGCCAGGCTTCTTACACATAATGTCCTGGTTAGGAGGACACCAGCAGTAATGCTGAGCACACTGTACAAGCCAGAACAAGCCATCTGTTTTTTCCAAGCTGCATTGGCTCTGAGTTTACAGAAGTTACATTTATGTGTCTAATGTAAGTACTATCATACTCAAAACATATCTACTTCATATATTTGGCATCAAATTACTTAATAAATCACTATTTTTAATGCCATATTTTATGGGCAACCTCATTTGCATAGTGATCTGCCTTCTTCAGCTCCTACTGATTTGAGTAAAATCTGAACTGCTTAGGAAGAAATGAAAGGATCCATGAATTGTTTGAGATAAATAAATTTGTTCACTGGATAAATAGTGTTTGGGATTCCAGTGTGCTCAGCCTTGTCATAGATTCTGTTAATGCTTTTTGTAATAGGCAGATGATAGGAGGAGGAGATAGTAGTTCTAAAAAGAAGGAAACAAAAAATATCTAAAAAAACGCCAAACAACTAATGTTAAAAGTTTTCAGAAAGAGAGCACTTCTAGTACAGGTGCAGTTAGCAGCAAAATTGCAGTTCTGTCAGGAGACCGTATTGTTTTGGGTTGGGGTGGACAGGAATGAACTAAGCGGTCAAGCCACCATTTTTCCAAACACCGTCTGCTGTAGGAGAGTTTTCCTCATGTAGTTTTACTGGGAAATCCTGCTTGATCCTTCTCCCCTAGTACTGATGATATGCTCACTCATGTACTTGGGTGTTTCTGGATTCCCCTCAGCGCCAGGTCAGCTTGCCCTGTTAACAAGGCCGGTGAGGGTGCTGGCAGTCATGCGGAGCTCAGCTCTTGGCAGGGTCTCTGTGCTCTGCAGCTGCCAGGCACTGACCTGGCACACACAGGAGTCCGTCTCTGATGGAGGGGTACTTGTATTCTTGTGCAGGCTACTTTTTTTTTTTTTTTTTTTTTTTTTTTTTCTTTTTTTTTTTTTTTTTGGTAGGCTAAACACATGTTTCTGCTTGCTTGGTTCTTTGTTTTCAAATGAACATACAGTGGTATGGAAGAGGATTATGCATTAATTCTTGAAAGCGCTTCTGCTATTGTAAAGCAGACTTGGTAGTGCACCTGTCTTGAGGAGACAGTTTTTCCTTGTAATATGGAAATATTCAAGGTGTTCTGGGCTCACAGTGCTGCAGAAGAACATGTTTTCAAATTTAATCTGTCAGTGGTGAAAACAATGACTTAAGGAAAAATAGGACAGAAAACTTTTATCTGCTATTAGTGTGCATCACCTAAACTTCACATGCAATTTGCCTAATAGTATTTATTTTTAGATGCAAGTCTTTATAAGTAGCTACAAGGTACTGACATCATAATAATTACCATGTTGTCTTTTGTAAATAAGTGTGTTAGGGAATCATTTGAATGTTTATAATTGCAGAATTTTGTTTCAGGTGCCTCAGATATATATAACATTAGATTTAATGTAAAGATTCATACGAAGAGATACGATACTCAGGTACTCAAATGGGTCAATGCTCTATGTACCTATATGTATGTATACATATGTATATGTATTGATGAAGAGCTGTTTTCTCTGGGACTAGAGGCATTTATTTTCCTTGGATCCTGGAATTAAAACTAACTTGTATTTGTCATCTTGGAAGTTGAAAATATGCTGCAACGTGCAGATGGAATATGTGCATATACTATGGTGCTTATGTGTCACTATTTAAGGCTGGGCCAGCACTTAAAGCGCAAGGCAGAGGCGCTCTCAACCTCTCCCTCCCCCCCAGGAGGGGAAAGAGAGAAGAAAAGGGAGAGAGACTTATGAGTTGCAAATTAAAACTACTTTAATAAACAATAACAGTGAAAACCAGTATAATAATACTAATACTAATAATAATAGAAATAAAAGGAAAAATATACAAAACCAATACTGAGCATCCCAATGATGGTCAGGGAATTGCAGCCTGCAGGGGCTTGCAATGCTGCCGCGGCCGGGCGGGCCCCTGGGTGTCCCGGACCGGCATCG
>NW_009616332.1:28049-56008 GCF_000690535.1 Cariama cristata
GGAGGCAGGAGAATTAGCAGGGTCCCACAGGGATGTCGGCCATGAAAGAAGAAAGGGGCCGACCCCCATGATCCCTTAGCTTTATACTGAGGATGACGTGGATGGGATGGAATACCTCGTTGGTCAGTTTTTGGTCACCTGTCCCATCTGCACTCTTCTGCAGGTGCGACCCTTTTACGACTTTTTACTCACTTAACAAAAGAGGGCCAGCAGCGGCCTTGGTTCTCATGGGGATAAGTATAAACATGGGCCTTTCTGCATACCAATCCCACCAATACTTCAGTAGCAACTATAAACATCGAGCGTTACCAAGTCTGAAAGCAGACAATGTCTGAAAACCATGTAGCTGCACTTTCAGAAAGTGCAGTTACTTAGAAGAAACTTAACTGAAGGAAAAACTCCTGAAAGGAGAAAGAGCCCTGTTTTAGCCAAACCAGGACATTATGGAAACAAACAACTATGCTTCTAATATAGCTTTGTGTCTGTTCATTGCTGTCCTGTGTGTTAGTTTTCTTTCAGTTACAGAAAGGTTTCTATGTTGAATGAAAAATTAATAAATATTCTGGGCCAAATAATGTTTTAACTTTCTGTTCTATGCATGTAGTGGTAATTATAGTAAATCTTGGTTTCCTCAATGTCTCTCCATTTGACGATCCATATTATTGGCAGTACATTTTGGAGTAGTTAATTAAAGACCTATTTGTAAGTAATAGAAGTTATATTGCTATTATAAGTCCTATTTTATAGATGATCACAGAGTATTTTCAGAATTCCTGCTTTCTTTCAAGAACCTGTTAAAAAAAAAAAAAAAAGGTACTTATCCAAGGAGAAGGAAGACAATTTTCAGTCTTAATTTCCTGAAAAAATTAAATCCAAGTCATGGTAAAATGAGGCTGGAATTAACCTAAGGAACAAAATGTCCGGTCTTACCTGATATCAGAAGACTGCTTTAATACATTTCAGGTACTGATCTTGCCTCATCTTCAAACTGGCTGAATTTGTCTTGCACACTCCTGTGGAAAACTATGTTCCCGCAAGACTGATATTTGAGTAATTCTGCATCATTTCCTTCTCGCTCAGCTTCAGTTTAACACACTGGTTGTCTCTTGTCTGGCCTTTTTCACACCCACTGTTCAATTCTTGTACTGTTTCCCACTTTATTTTTTAAGCAATTAACTTGGCAATGTCATCTGATAATGGTTTAAATGCCTGATGGAATTTCAGATATGTTAGATCTACATTTCCTTTTTTTCCTCTTTGAGAGAAATTTACCATTTTATGTGCTGTGTGAAACCTTAATAAAATCAAGTGCATTTCTTTCTTTTCCTGTTGACCATTACAATTTGAATTATTAGCAAATTTCTAACTTTGGAAGTCAGCCTAGGCTTTTATTGTGGTTCGTTTAGTTTCTTTCGCCCTTTCTTAAATAGGTACAATACTTTGTAATGTCTGTTTAGAAAGTGCCATCCCCAGCTTGATAGATTAATAAAATCTATAATATCATAGTTATTTCAGTTTTAGACTGGAGTTTATGTAGTTCATCATGGGATATAGAGTATACTGTAATCTGAATTCTCCATACCGTGATCCCTCAGTAGAACATCATTCTTATTGAAAACAGGCTAGGTTTAATTTTTGGCATTGTATAGATCACTTTTATTCCAGTCCCATACTAACTGCAAAGTTGTCTTGTATTGCAGTCAAAATTATACAGTTGTCCTGTACAGTTCTGTGTTGAACTATATTGTTCAACACAAAAAATTGTTGAAATTGTTTGACCTTTAGAGATTCTTAAATTTTTTTTTATCAATGGATCTTTTCATGTTTTTCCTTATTCATTATATTCTTTAAAATTGAAAAACATTAAGATCTGGACACAATTTTTAACAATTAAAGACTGGTATATACGTCCCAACTAGTGCTTGTTGACCCTGCTTTGAGCAGGGCTTTGAACTAGATGATTGGGAGTAAAAGTCTGTCTCTGCTTTTGACGCTGACCACCCTTAAGCTAACTTGCAAATGCTGTTCTTCCTCAAAGTGGCCACAAAACACATTGCTTGCTTAATTGTTTTCAGCTATGAGTTTTAGCATTTCTATACTGTGAAAAATTAATTTTGTCAAGTCCAGAACAGATTTTATGTGATTCATATTCAGGGAGAAAAAAAAAATCAATCTCCTCTCTTTTCATATTAGCTCTGTTTTACCAGTGAAAACAGATTTAGCTTTTTGATTGGACTGTTTCCGGGATGCACTGAACAAGTCATAAAAAATTTTCAGTTTTACCATTAGCTTTTAAACCTAGATTAAGATATTTAATGAGAAAGAAGTTGCAGATTTAGTGCAATGATAGGATAACTCAGTTGAGAACCTCTCAAAATTTAATTTAGTGTAGTTAGAGAAATGAAAGCTAAAATAAATGCAAAACTGGTAACTCTTATTTTATGTATATGTCATATTTCTGATGATGGAACATGTGATTAGGATGGGCATGGAGGGAAAAGTATTACATAGTGCCATGAGCTGTAGTGAAAACTAACTGCATTCTGGATCTACCAGCCATGGGGAAGAAAGATTTTTAATGAATTGTTTTTGAACAAGTGATGTTGAGGCATCCTAGAGAGGGATTTGCATAGATGGCCAAGAACTTAATTTTCCTACGGTTCAGGAACTTTTTCACCAAAACAAAGGGCTTTTAAAAATTTGTACCTGCCAAGGTAAAGCTCGGCTAGTTCTTGAGATCTGTATTTCATTCCCTTGTCTGCTTTTTCAGCAGAGTCAGCAGAGAAAATTAGTGCCTTTATTTAACATGATACAGTTTAACATTTTTCTGCATAATTATACAGACTTTCCAGAAAGTATTAGATGGCCCCTTGAGCAGAATGAAGATTGGTGCCCTATCTTAACACTTTAAAGTGTTACAGCTTTTCTAATTTGGAATGCTTTGAGGACTACCATAGGTAGAATCTGGTTTTATCAAGCAAGCTGTCTCAGCAGTTGAATTCTTCTGTTGAGAGGTTCTGAGATGTGACCTCAGTGCTTCCACAAGCAATAGACTAACTGGTCTCTTAAATTTTCACAAGTGATAAAAGCATATAGCTAATCCTTCTGTTTGTTTTCTTTTGAATGCAACATGAGAACCTCTAATATTTGTGAAGTCAATTTTCTAGTATATTAGGGCCAGATTTGCATTGGAGAATTTTGTGATAATTAACAGGTAGCTTTCACTGCTGGTTCAGTTTACACTTCACTTTGGTCTCCCCAGTTTGTGGAGAGAAAGATGGTCTTTTTGGCAGCTTAAAGGAACAATAATACGGAAATTCAGGGATATGTTTTTGTTTCTCCTAAGTATTAGCGGGATTGCCCAGAACAGGAGTGAGAGAGCTGAAGTACAACAAGGTTTAGGAACCAGATCTGTCATTCAGGTGTAGCAAAATCAGCTGCATGACAAGGAATTTGGTACTTCTTTCTATATGCAGACAGTGAGCAATGGACAGATTGTGGAAAAGCCAAATGGAAGAAAGAAGTCATGAGTAGAACTTCCAAGATCAACTGAGTACTTGTCTTTTGATTTGATCTGATTTGCAGTCTAACTCTTGCTAATAGTGCAGCCCTTGATGGTTTACCTGGCTGGCAGACCTTAGGAGTACAAATTGGTGCACACAGCATCAGGAAATCACATTGCCAAAGCTCTCCTGCAAAGTTTCAACTCAGTATTGAAATGCGTAGATTATGTGCATATACCAAGATGAAAAGATTTAATATTTAACTATCTTGTGAAACTTCCTATTCTGGATGTAGAGTATATTTAAATAGAAAGGTGATTTCATCCTTTTGTTAACAAAACAAAATTTCAAAGGATTGGTTTTGTTGTCCAGTAACTTTCACAACATTTTATATTGTATTATTCTGCTAAGAAGAAAGATACTTCAAAATATTATTGCTCTCAGTATTACTAGAATGATATCTGGAAGATCATTTTCTTCAAGCTTCTACAAAGATATCCTTATACTCTTTAGGAATATCTTCTTTAATGCCTACATACTATTTTTAAAAATAGATTTATATGTATTTCTTACATCTCTCTTTACCAAATGTCTCACTTACGAGCCTGGTTTTACATGCATAGTGTCTCCTGTGTTGTATTTCCTTAGTCACTGGTAAGCAATGAGCAATGGAACAAAATTTTTTTTCTTAGAGAACTGATTCTCATTTTCCCTTCTGAGCCTTAGTGGTAGAAAAAGCCAGAATAAAAAGACTGTGTGCTTACAGCAAAGCTCCAAATTTGTCTAAAGGTTACATTTATTTTTTGTCAGCTTGCATTAATATAATTTTAGTCATTTTCAGTAATGAATGTGTGATTAAAGGTTATCCATATAGCTAAATAGCTGTTATTACCATGTGCCATTTTAGTTACTTGTATAATTTGTCAACTCTGTATACAAACAGACAGTTTACAAATAAGGATTTTCACTCCCATAGTTGAAATCATAAATCAATAGCAATTGTTCAGGGGTTGATCCAGCTGCTTGTCACTCACCTAATAGGCCAAATTACCTTTTCATTCATCCAACATCCTAGGTTAGAAAGTAGTTTTCTGCTGCCTTTACATTCATCCACCGAAATGTAAATTTAAGACTCATCATTTCATGTATATGTGATTCTTGTTACTGCCTGCTTCTAGAACAAATGAGTTTCTCCATTCCTCCGTGTTCCTGGTGATACAAGGTATTCATTTATGCAGTTGTATGTATACTACTTTATATAACAATCATCAAGTTGCCAGCATCACAGATTAAGTTTATTTCAAATACAGAACTGGAGGATGTCGTCCAGTTACTCAAAGCTGAAACTAACATCAGCTCTTTCTAATAAACTTTTCAAACATCCTTCTAAGAACAGGTATGGTTTTGCCACCTCAACTCAAATTGGAGGGGGATGGCTGCTTCCATGATGTTTTAGTACCTTTTTTTAATTTCCAGAAAAAATTTCAATGACCAGTTTGAACCTGTTTCTTCCTGTCCCGCTTGTATGTTTCCTCTGGTCATTTCTTTTTCTTCTGTCATTTAGCCTTGCTACATTATAAAAGCCAGTTATGCTTCCTTCTCAGACTTCGGTTGTCTTGTCTAAGCTCACCAAACTCTTTTAACTTCATCTTTTATCAGTTCTTATTTTCTCTCTTGAAAAAGGGGAATTAACTGGACAAGTTCTGAACAGCAGAATACTGAAGGAGTCTCCCACATGGCTTGCTAGAACATTATGTCCAGGACAGTACTTTGAAGTTAGCCCAGCTTTAAGTGGGGACTGGACCAAATGATGCCCAGATGTCATTCCAACCTAAATTATGCAATTATTATTTCTCCTTAATCTCAACAGAAAATAATTTGTTCAACACATCTATTAAACTTGGCTTTTTAAATGTACACCTCAAATCTTCGCTTAAAAAGGATCAACAAAATCTGTCCTGCTCGTTGGAGATTTTTCTCCTGTTTCATGGCAGTGTTTCATATCCTCATATCTGGTGGAGAATACAGAAATAAAAGACAACATGTAAGGTAGAGATGGCTACCATGCAGTCTGTTCAGTGTCAAAATTCAGACCACATATTGACATTAAAGTTACAGGGGAGTTCCTGCCGCTATGTTGGCATATTAGGAGTTTGCTTCTGGCCCAAACAGGCGTAAGGTGCAGAAAAGGGAATAGCAAAATAATCAACTAAGTGAAATAAGGAAATATCCTGGCTTTGTGTTTTCTTCTGTAGGAGGGGAGAAGGAATGGAAAGAAAAGGAGAGAGTTGTTTACATGGAAAGAGGCGAAGGTGAAGAGCCCTGAAGGGATTTCTTGGAAGGAGCTGAGTGAAGCTAATGTGAAGAGGCTGTAGGGGAGAGGAACTGGGAAGGGCTGTGATGTGTGATTTCACACAGTGACAGGCTGTGTGTGTGTTGGGAGTTTCCTGTGTGGAATGCGCTTTCTTCAAGGTAAAGGCCGTCTGGCTTCTGTCTGCATCTTTTCCCTAAGGAAGTGCTGAACTCGAAATGAATCATCCCTCAAAACCTAGAGAAAATCACTTTCTTATTAGTTATCAAGGACAACACAGAAAAAAATATGGTAGCTGAAATAGTCATAGAAAAGTGTGGTCATACCTAAAATAATTTACCTAAATCAATGGTCAGCATGAGGCACTCAGCTTGATCTGCATGTTAAGGATTATGTCTTGTGCAGAAGGGTTATCCTTGTGCGGTTTGTCTATAATGAGAAGATGAGGAGCTTCATGTTAGTAGTGGGGTTTTACCTGCTCTAGCAGTTAGCTATCCCAGGAAGAAATATTGCAGTATCTTCATGTACAGAAGTAGGTTTCCTTAAAGGAATTTTATTTATGTTGCACCATGTTTCTTTAGAAATTAATGTTCTGGTACCAAAGACCAAAACCAAAAAGGTACTGAGAAAGTGTGTTGTAATGCTTATTTTTAGGTGACTTGTCTTCGTGTATCCATGGTTTGGATTGAATTCCTATAGTGCTCGTACAATACACGGGGAACTGTGTGTGTCACAATAGAATCGATCTCAATTCACTGCGTATTTCTTACCCAATCTCAAAATATTGGGCAGGATGTTTAAGGTACCTTACATGAAATTCAGTCTCACCTCTGGATCTTCAGTACCTTTTTCTGCTGCCCTGGGATACACTCTGTCCTCTTGTGAGTATTACTGTCTTGCACCTTTTCTCTGAAGCCATCTTTCAAAACTTGGTGCAAAGAGAAGGTAGCTGTGGTGGTGTCTTTTATAATGGAGTTCTGTAACTAAAATACTGTGGTGTTTTCTATACAGGATTGAGGTTTTAACAGATTGATGGTTACAGTCAAGTATTGCTTTGGTTTCTCACAAGTGAATAAAACAGGACTGTATCTAGTTCTGTCACATTGTGCATGGGTGCTTTAATTAAACTGTTGGGGTAAAAAGGAGGAGGGAAAGAAGAAACTAGACCTTATTTTATCTTTCAGTCTTGTGTTGTTTTCTTTAAAGCATGACAACCATTACCGTATTTTCTGTGCAAGGCTGTCTATAAGGCATGCTTGCAGAATACTGATAGGCTGTGTTGTGATTTAGGCACCAAACTGCTCAGTTGCCTCCGGGCAGAGATGATTCTACCTCTCCACTATTGCATTTCTCTAATCTGCAATTTCTGATTTATTTCTTGAGCACTTAAGTTCCTTCTAAATATTATTTCAGATGTTTGGTTTGGATCAGATCCAAATATCACCACTGGGGCTGAAGAAATATGATAGTACAATAGTATCTAAACTGCTATGCTGTGGAGAAACAGCAAAATTTAAATTTTAAAGGAGGCAGAGGGTCGACCTCATTGCTCTCTGCAACTTCCTGAGGAGGGGAAGTGGAGAGGGAGGTGCTGAGCTCTTTCCCCTGGGATCCAGTGCCAGGACGCGTGGGAATGGTTCAAAGCTATGCCAGGGGAGGTTGCCACTGGACATTAGGAAGCATTTCTTTACCAAGAGGGTGGTCAAGCACTGGACCAGGCTGCCTAGAGAGGTGGTCAATGCTCCAAGCCTGTCAGTGTTGGAGAAGCATTTGGACAAGGCCCTTAACAACATGCTTTAACTTAGTCAGCCCCGAAGTGATCAGGCAGTTGGACTACATGATCATTGTAGGTCCCTTCCAACTGAAATAGTCCTATTCTGTTCTATTCTATTCTACTCTAAATGTGCTCCTGTTGAGCTAGTTCAGTTTTGGAAGTGAGCTCCTTGCTCAAATAAAAATAGGTTTTGAAGCAAACAGGAAGCACTAACATTATTATCTTAGCAGAAATACAGCCCTGAGCTAATTCCTTTTTCTTGATTAATTAATAAAGGGAAATTACAAAATGAAGTGATTTGATTTGATTTTAGCATCTCTAAATAAGAATAAAAGCATGGCTGTATTAATTCAGAGTTAGGGTCTATCTGGCCCAGTATCCTGCCTGGGATACATAGAGGCCAGAACTGGACACCAAGGGAAGAGTGAGAATAGGGCAATCATATAATACTTGTTGCCCTAATGCTGTCATTGCTTCCAAGTTTAAAGTTAAATAAAATAGAAGTATTTGCATGTGTTGCCCTGCAAATTATTTTCCTTGGACTAGTAGTTTCTCAGGCTTCCACTGTGAAAGGATTTTCTTCCATCCCTGTCACACCAGTAACTATCTGCAGAACTGAAACTAAACGATACTGGCTGGTATTGCAAGCCAAGTAGCAAGTGTTTTGTTTCTAGGTGGCTAAGTTCAATCAAAACTTCAGTAAATGTTTTTGGGGGATTGGTATGTGTGAAATGAATTCAGTAGAAAAAAATAATTACTGTAATTGATACTCTTGTTGACCATTTCAAGAGTGATGGTCAAAAAGTACAGGGAAACGGACTGTCTTATGCTCTCTCCATTAAACAGCAGCCTTTACTACCCACTTTGCAAGCACCTAAGCAGTGTGGAATGCAAGACCGCTGCTGGACTTCTGTGCATGCTCTGTCCTTAAATAGTGCTCTTAGCAGTGTAGCACACTGATCATTAGATCGCATTTAAATAAGAAATAGAACAGTTATTATTAAGCACTATCAGTGTAGGAAAATTGAATATAAATAGGACTGGAGCAGTTTAAAAGTTGCTTTTAAGGGAAAATCATGTCTGCAAACTTCTGCAAGCATTAAATGCAGAGGAAAGCATTTATCTTGAGACCTTTTTGCAAATTTGTTTGCGACTATTTCCCTGCATCGTTGGAAAGAAATAGAAAACATTCATAGCACAGCCACAAAGTTCTGCTATTGATTGTGTAAAATGTAGGGAATAACAATAATTTGTCTAGGAAAAAAACCAGACAATTCTCTTTCCCCGTAGGAACTTGTAGCAAGGCCTTTCTAATAAGGGTGGGCATTAACCACCTGAATGGTTTTCTGGCATCCACAGCTAAGAACTTTGTAATAATTTAAAAAGACAGTTTGAAATTCACAGGGCACAAAAGAGCAGCCATCAGTAACGTGTGAATTTGTGGGGGGTGTTGTATCTTTATTTTGGTTTCTTAGAGTTTTTTACATTTTCCTGGATCATTATAGGGGATTGAATTAGGTTTGTTGGAACATCAAAAGGACTTCTTGATACAGTAGCCAAGTTGATACCACAGCTGGCTAATAGAGTGCAGTTACATATTTGACAGAGGTTACTGTGTCAGATCTATAGAGGTGACTACCAAAGAGAAATTGGACAACCAAAAAAAATTCACTTGGGGGTTGATCTTTTCTATGATAATTTATTGAGGGGTTGGTACTTTTTCATGGGATTATTTCATGTAATATTTATTCTTAGGTGATTCCCCCCCCCCCGGAATGTGACTTCTAAAGATTGTTTACTGTTTTGCAGATAACCTGAAGTGTACTGCTGATTTAAAATCTGCTTTTCCTTTGCTTTAGATGGAATATTAGTTTCTCAGCCTCCTTGCTTTTTTGTGAAATGCTTCTGAATCTTTTTTCTTCCACCTTCCACAACCAGAATAGCAATTTAAAAATCAGTGAGACAGTATCTGCCTGTAATTACATACAGTGATGTTTGTGTGGCTCCATTGCAGAAATAATTGAAAAGATCATGTGCTGATACAACTCCTTGTAAAAAACCTTTCATAGCTGTTCTATAGTAGTGTTAGATACAATTCCATGAATAGTTTTAGAAAACAATAAAAAGAAATATTTTTGTGTAGCAGATAGATATAGCACTTTCTCCAAAAATGAGTGACAACTGTAAACTGAATGACTTCACACAAAGAAGAGGCACACAAACATCTCTTGGATAATTAAAAGAATACAAAGGGGTGAATTTGCCCTGGCAGCCTGTATGCAGGCCCTGTGATAAATCAAGAGGTGTGCCAGAGAGAGTGCATGAAAGAAGTTCTACATGCTTTCCCAGTAAGAATTGAGTTTCTTTGCTATGGTGTTCTTCTGAGGAGCAGTAAGGCACAGGACTTGAATAACCAAATCATATGGCCCAATATGCATGTGTACTGATATATATTGGCGCACAGGATAAGAATAATGATTTCCACAGGCTGCATAATAAATACTATGCTAGGAGAAGCATGTACCGTGCAGTGAACCTCCTTCTTGCACTGGGTAGTTCAGAAATTATCAAGAGGCATTCATCTGAAAGGAGTCAGGTCTCACATTAGGCCATGTAACATCTAAAATTAAACCCGAGGAATTCTGCAAGTACCACTGTGAGCAGGTAGTGTGCAAAATGCGTGTGTTGGGCTGGGGGTTTGGTGTAAGTTGCCTTTGCCCCACCGTTGTCCCTACTGCCAGTGTCATGGGCACACTCCCAAATTCTAGGAGTTCAGCTGAGGCCAAGGTGCCCATGCTGCTCCCAGGCACCTGCTTTGAAAGCGAATCCTTGGGTGTTTGTATGGGCCCTATGACAATGCTGGCTGAGGATGTCTCAGGCAGTTTTTCTGCTGCCAAAGTGCTCAACAGCCTTCTCCACCTCTGGGATACCTCCCATGAGAGTTCTGGTTACTTCTATAGAAATGGGGCTTGTTGAGCATGGTCCAGGAAAGCAGTATTTTGGTGTCCCTTCGAGCATTCACTTGTACGCCACCAAAACTGCTCTTGACTCCCGTAAACTGTGGGGAGAGGTGTTTGATGGTCATACATAGCTCACCTTGTTCTGCTGGTGCTGGCTATTGTGGGACAGTATCGTTGTCTCCACAGAGCCCATCTTGTCATGCTGGGTTCCTATCAAGTCCATCTTGAAGAGGGCACCCACTTCTTGTTTAGCTTTACTTGAGAAACAGGAAAAAATAATGAAGCCTCCCAAAGGCCCCATTTGTTGCTTATTTATAGACATACTTTAGCTCAGACTGAGATTTTTCTACCCATGCCTGAAAAGGGATAAACTTGACATAAACATTTTGCTGGTAATAGTCAGATATCCTTTGCTGACCCTCTGCATTTTTGCAATGCTTTGTGCTTCTGATCTTGCCATGCTGTGCAGAGACAGTGCTTTATTCAGGTGATGTTTCCCAAAACGAGCTCCCTACAGCATGCAATGCTCATTTGTCTTTTGTCCTCCTAGCATGCAAGATCACACGTAGAAGGTTTCTCGCTACTTTAGTGCTTTTACTGCATGCGTGTGGATATTTACTTTGCTCATTCTTGCCTAGGGAGGTAAAACTATTTTTACTGGAATATTTCCTTGCATAGGTGGTTATTAAAGGTAAAGTTTTAGGCACAGTGTAGTACATCCTTAAGAAGATAGGTTCATTAGGTTCATTAGCTTCAAGATGAATATCCAGAACTAAACATATGACAATATTATTTTTTTGTTTGGTTGGGATTTTTGTTTGTTTGTTTGTTTTTTAGCATTGTCTTCTCATTCTTAAGTTATTCTGCTTCCCTGGGATTTTCCTTCAATAAATCCTATTTTCCAAAGACAATATAAGTATAGAAGAGTCAAAGTTTTGTGTAGTTGAATGGTGATACAGGATTCTTTACATCATTCAAATAGAATGAAGTAGAACGGTCATCTTAATGTACTAGAACATTTGAAGTAGATACAGGATGCAATGACTACCAATAATGAGAGAAGGATACAGCAAATAAATCATAATTATTCTTCTGGTTTTGGGTTAAAGGAGGTAATAATTATACCTGCCTGAGTTCTCAGCTCATTAATATTTTATGCTACTATTTTCTAATTTTATACTAATGTAATTCTGGTTAAAATCTTCCTGCTGTCTCCTCAAACTCTTAAGTTTGATGCAAGTTTCCATAGTTTGGAACTTCTCACTAAAGTATCTTATTCTCTGCTTCCTCAGTTGAAGTTGATAGAGTTTGCAAACTTATATAATGAGGCATAGGAATATGCAGAAAAGTAGTTGATAATGAATTTAAAACCTTTTCTTTAGAAAAACTATAAAGCAGAAAGCTTTATTTTGCTGAACATGCTGAAAAATTTATTAGGGGGAATACTTCTGTTAATTATATTTTTTTTGTCTTTTCATGTATTTGATGTGAGTATACAGTCAATTCTACTGATCTCTTGTGAAGCTGGAAAACACCTAAAAGAAAAGCACAAAAAAAGAAGCATTTTTATTCACTCAAGCAGATTTGGCACAGTTATGTGACAGCCTAAAGGCTCCCTGCACAGACACGTCAGGTTGCTTCAGTCAGGAATCCTTTTCAGGCCAAAAGCAGAAAAAGCTTATTTTCAAAAAAAAAAGTTAGGGCTAAAAAAAAAAAAAAAAGGTCGGGTATCTAAATTTAAACTGTATCAAATTCTGATAAGATTTTTCTAGGGAAACCCTTTACATTTTTGTCTGCAAGACTGAGGCATTGGTTTGTAACCAAGAAATGGCAACTATAATGTGCAAATATATTGGACCATTCAAAAACTAAAGAGTATGAATTTAATGAGGGAAAGTAGCACTCTTTTCATACCAGAATATATTGATATCCTTGTAGGAGAAAGTACACTTTTAATATAGAATCATAGAATTGTTTGGGTTGGAAAAGACCATTAAGATCATTGAGTCCAACATCTACATGCCTTTTAAATACCTCCAGGGATGGTGACTCCACTACTTCCCTGGGCAGCCTGTTCCATATTCCGTATGTTGAATAAGAAGGTGGCATTAGGGTAAAAATTTTGATGGTGGATCTGTTACCTTGATTATAAAAATTAAAGTATTTATTAAAAGACCATTACAGTAGTTGTGAGGAGAAGCCTGACAAAAACTGGAAAAACCAAAATATAGTCAAAATTTATTGTAATCCTTTTTTAGACCCTCCCATCTAAGATTTCTTAAGGTGAATATGTTAAAATGTTTCTATGGAAGTCAAACTAGTGGTATTAAGGGATCACTACTAATCAGCCACTAGTGATTAATTTCATACTGTCTGTACTATGCCAATAATGAACTTCTACATTTTATGCAAATTCAGTGCTTAAGAAGGGCTAAGCTGGAATTCCTGGAAATGATACTTCACAGACTTGATTTTCTTTTCTCACTGATTGGGATGAGGTGGCAGTCTTTTATATCAGTGTGTTCTTGCCAGCAACATTTAGTAATTCATTCTGCCAGCAAGAATGCCACCTGAGATACTAAATTTATTTCTATCTTTTGAGGTGGTATCTATCACATAGAAATCTGGATACCGAAAGAGGGACTGTGTAGTGAAAGTAATATATTGCTTGTTATGGATTATGTGAATTCCAGAAAGGAGGATCACTCTCAGGTCCCAGTGTCAGCTGAAGCTGCAGTTGTTTAGTGATTTTAAAAGTCAGGCAAAAGGAATTTGAAATTGGAAAAAGTAATATTTCAGAAAGAGCCACTGTCCCTAGTCACCACCCACTAGGCTCCATTTGAAAAGGTAATTTAAATTAATTTCTTCCAGTTTAGCACTTTGCCATTATTATTTGCCAGAGGACTCTGGCTATGTTTATCTTCAATGTTATTAACTTCAGTGGACTTAAATGCAAGCATTTTAGTTGAGTGTCTCATTGAAGGGCTAGCTTCCTAATCTATGAAATCTCACTACAGTGAGTCAATATAAACCACAGGTGGTAGATATTTAGAAATTGATGATGATGTATAGATTAGAATTTGTGAGGTTAACACTTTTGATACCAGCTAGAAATTAAAAGTTGTCCTTTTAAAACTATCTATATGTAAATTAGGCAATTATCCTTTTTTTAACACTATCAAATCTGATAAATAATTAACCCAAGTTCTTTTCCTGTAAAAAGAGACCTCCAAAAAGAAGCATTTAATTTCATTTACATTATTCTTGTTCAGAACATAGATACTAGGAGCTGTACTCACATATTCGTAAGAGATCCAGCATCCGTTGGGAAAAGAGAAAACAATTCAAGATTTAAAATCTATTTACTCATTAAAAAGAGCATTTATTCTCAACATCAGAAAGAAATAAAATTATAGTTTGAAAAATTAAAATAATTTCTGTCTTTGTTTTTTTAACCAATGGATGCAACAGATGATGTTGTTCTCCCCTATAAATATCTTGTAAAAATGTACAGAAAAATGTTTTAATCATGACTGTAATAATCAGTTCGCTGTTATCAAAAGAATAATTAGTACTGAGTAACTTCAATCCTTTTTTATTGTTGGCATGTCAGAAAGACCTATATTGAAGCATAAACAGATCATGCCTTGGAGGAAAGCGTACTCATTGCCTAATTGAATATATCATTCATTTGAATATATTGTTCATTTTATAGGAAAAAAACCTACCTAACCCATCCTCTAGAGTGCATGCCCATTATTTTAAAATTAAGACCTTCCATTGTTTAAGTGCTTGTACATAGAAGCACAAACATCTAAATTTACTCTCTTGTGTAGGCCAATTGAATTAACTTAGCTGCACATTTGAATAATATAAAAATGCACATAATGATCAGTAGAACCAGGAATCATACTTGTAGTTTCTTTTAGAAATCACATATAATTATTCTTTTGAGAAAGCAATTTATAAATTTCTCTATAAAAATGAGAAATCAGACAAATACAAGGATCCGAAACAGTTGCAAAATGTTAATGTTTTTGCTTTGAAATAGTGTCATTTGTGTATCAAGGCTAAGAGGGCAATTTCTATATGTATGTTTTAAATCACTTAATTTAGAAGTGAAGATGCTTCTCTCCTGAATGAATGAATACTGTGCAAGTCATTCATTTAGAAAATATGTAAAATAATACTTGATATATTTTAAGTATGTTATTTATTCGTAAGTCAGTTCCTTTATTCTTAAATCAGTTCCTTCAGAATAGATTTAGATCTGAATATTGATGGCACACTACTGAATAATTTAATAAAAAATTAACACTTTTATTTTTCTCTTTCTAGTTCAACAGAAGAGCAGTTTCACTGGCAAACACAAGGTAATGTACTTATCTACATATATGTATTACGTATATTGTCTCCTAGAATGATCATATTTCCTAAAGAAGATGGAGGGGAAAACAACATTTATTTATGCTTGCTTTTTTTTTTCATTGGTAGTGTTGAAAACTGTACTTAAAAACTGGCAAAATTTGGCAAAATTTGTTAGGGTTGACAAAAAGAACACCAAGACTAATGCAGAGTTTTGAGAGAGTACATTGCTAAACTTGTCTCTAACTTTTTTTAAGAGTAGACCTGAACTTTCTCATTTTGCTTTGAATAATCCAAGACCACGCTTTCAAAGGATGGCATAATTTTCAGTATGTCCAGCCTCTTCTAAATATGTGATCTTGGCGTGTTCTCCTTTCTTTCATCAGCTGTGAATGCTTAGTCACATGTAACTGGTTTTACCTTTTGTCTTGTAACTGGTTTTACCTCTTGCCTTTCTTTTACATTTTTATGTTGTTAATTTTATTACAGATGGTCAGAAGGATATAGAAGATGAGCTCACCACTGGTCTGGAGCTGGTGGACTCCTGTATTAGATCACTGCAGGAATCAGGGATACTTGATCCACAGGACTATTCAGCCAGTGAAAGTAAGTTGCTAGAAATGTGTTTTCTAGAACCCAGACATATTTGGAACATTTCATGCTTTAAAACTGAATGCATATTTTACAGTGTTTTTCTTGATTATTTTCTCATATCAGCAGAAGACAATGTAGTCACAAGCAGGCAAATTGTCTCCTTGCCTTTGCAAGTTAATTTTGGTTTTGTTTGTGATGGAGAGAAAAGGGGGGGGGTGCGGGGGAGGAGAACAAACATGGGATATATTTTAAGGAAAATATTTTGTAATTACAGTATTGCTGTACTATACTATAAGGTCATTTCACAAGACTTCAGCATCACCCCTAGAAAAATAACTTTCAAACAGCACATTTTCAGTATGCAAAAGTAATAAAATGAACATAGTGTGGGGCTGTGAGTAGTTCTGATGTCTCGTTGTAACCACTTGGCCAGGTAGCTAGTACTCCTTAACACTAAAATTTTCAAATGGATACAGACAGAAATAGTTAGGTGAACTTTTTGAAGATGGTGCAGAGAATGGCAGGGGGAGCAAGAAAGCTGAAGTCTTTTCTCAAAGATTGGCTCACTGGTCATTTAGCAGTGATTCTGTTTGCAGAATTGTGTGGTGACTGGATAGATATTCTGCTAGGACCAGCCTTTGGGGAAGTTTACCCCATGCAACACTACAGGCTTGGGGACGAATGGCTGGAAAGCTGCCCGGCAGAAAAAGACCTGGGGGTGTTGGTCAACAGCCGGCTGAACATGAGCCAGCAGTGTGCCCAGGTGGCCAAGAAGGCCAACAGCATCCTGGCCTGTATCAGAAATACCATGACCAGCAGGACTCGGGAAGTGATCGTCCACCTGTACTCTGCACTGGTGAGGCTGCACCTCCAATACTGTGTTCAGTTTTGGGCCCCTCGCTACAAGAAGGACATTGAGCTGCTGGAGCGTGTCCAGAGAAGAGCAACAAAGCTGGTGAAAGGCCTGGAGAACAAGTCTTATGGGGAGCGGCTGAGGGAGCTGGGGTTGTTTAGTCTGGAGAAAAGGAGGCTGAGAGGAGACCTTATCGCCCTCTACAACTACCTGAAAGGAGGTTGTAGTGAGGTTGGGATTGGTCTCTTCTCCCTGGTAACTAGCGGCAGGACAAGAGGAAAACGGCTCAAGTTGCCCCGTGAGCTGCTGGAGCGTGTCCAGAGAAGAGCAACAAAGGTAGTGAAGGGTCTGGAGCGCAAGACTGATGGGGAGCGGCTGAGGGAGGTGGGGTTGTTTAGTCTGGAGAAAAGGCGGCTGAGGGGAGACCTTATCACCGTCTACAACTACCTGAAAGGAGGTTGTAGCGAGGTGGGGTTTGGTCTCTTCTCCCCAGTAACTAGCGATAGGACATGACGAAACGGTCTCAAGTTGCCCAGGGGAGGTTCAGGTTGGATATTAGGTAGAATTTCTTCACTGTTAGAGTCGTTAGGCATTGGAACAGACTACCCAGGGAGGCGGTGGACTCACCATGGAGGTGTTCAGAAAACGTTTAGATGTGGCGCTTCGAGACATGGTTTAGTGGGTTTAGTGGGCATGGTGACGTTGAGTATATGGTTGGACTTGATGATCTTTGAGGTGTCTTCCAACCATAACGATTCTCTGATTCTATGATTCTAAGTGAATTAAGTCTAAACAACAGCAAAAGTGAACAAGGGACATGCCACTCAATGTTGTAGAGCAGATGTCTACAAATGCTTGTGCTCATGAGTCACATACACTGAGACAAAGTTGTCCAACAGGTTAACAGGTCTGTTATCAGATGTAGCACTGGATACTGAAAAAGCAAGTTAATTCCCTGTTTTCCTTTCCTTTTTCTCAGTCTCCTATCGGATACTCTGTTCCCATCTGCCACCATATATACCCACTTTCACTTCACTCTGACTATAGCTCCTGACACTACCTTGGCTTTTCAGTTTTCTCTAGTATTCCTCTACATCTTCTTCCCTCTGCTCAGTTGAGCCATTTTTGTCTTTTTCAATCCCCTGCTGTCCAGTACCCTCTGACTGAGTCATGTCTTTCGATGTGGCTGCCCAAATTCAGCTTTCTTGAAACCAAAGAGAATGATCTTCCCTTCATCTGGAAAACCCAATGGAATGTGACAGCCACCTTCTGCAAAGCATCTCTAGCAATGAGGATTCATCACCTGAAATGTGGTCAACTGACGAAAAAAAGACATTGCAAATTGAATGCAGAATTTTAATTTGTCAGAACATTTTTCATTATTTTAAACCAAGATTTGCAGTAAAATTCACAGCTGACAATCCTGGGATGGTAGAAAAATTTTCACTTTTTTTGTGCACAAGATTTCTGGGCCAACAATGTCACTAACACTTTTGTTAAGATGTTGCTTGGTCTGAACAAAATTGGGAAAACATGATGAAACAATATAAGCTCTTATAATTTGCCCTGCTTTTTTCTTCATTTGAGGATGAGGAGAAACAGATTAAATAATTAGCATGATAAGGACTGCCTTCAAAATGTGATTCGATAGAAAAATGAAACTGGATAGATGGCAGTAGAGGAGATTGGGGGCAGGGAGGGGCTGACTTGGATGGGAAACTGGCTGAAGAAATGGAAACTAAGAAAAAATGTTGGGGAAAGATGAAGACAGTAGATGGAGAGAAGTCCGGGGATGTGAAGAAAACTAGTAATAAAGAAAATTTCTGGAGAGTATCACAAAAAGGTAAGATACAAATAGGAATGTCCATAAATGGGAAGGAGAATAAGGAACGTGGGCAAATGGAAAACAGTGAGTGAGAAAAGGAGCGATAGAGATGGATTGTAGGGGGGACCAGCAGGGAGGTACTGAGATTTGTGGAAGCAGAAGGTCCAGTCAGAAAGTTGAAAGCAGAATTTTCTTGGTTGAATGGTTTGTTCATGGGATCAGGAGTTAGGTGCAAAGAGAGGGAACAACAGGGTGTTGAGAATGTCATTTGAGAAAGGAAATAGTGATAGAGTTGTGGACAGGACAATAGCTGTCCCTGAGAAACATAGGTTTGGAGAGAACAGGCAGATGCTTGGGCTTACAAGGGAGCAAGCGTGATCTTTTTTGTCAGGAAATATTTGTGAAGCCTTTTGTCACAGTGCCCCCTGCTCCTCTGTTCCAGGCCCACCTCATGATGAAACTAGGGTGCTATTTGCCGTTTATGGTTTTAATTAACAATCAGATATATATGCCAAAGCTAACAGTTGCAGCTCTGCTAATCACTCATAAATGCTATTAGGATGTCATATACTGGATTTTCTTTTTGGTTTGGGCATCTTTTTTCAATTTAGAGTAAAATACCACAGACACATCAGACAGTGAAAATGTTACTGTGTTTGCAAAGTCAAAAGTGCCAAAGTCAAGGCTGTCTGTACAACATAATTTGAATTTCTTATGACTGCATTATAAAACAATTATTATCATACCCTGTTTTGTAGATTTTCTGTCCGTGCCTCATTCACCCCAAAGCTAAGGCTGAAATTGCACAGCATACTAGAGGGGGATTTAATCTGGAGTGCTTCTGACTTTTCTAAGCAATGAGTAGAACATACGTGCTAAATGAAAACAAAAATCTCATATTTGACAGTTCAGCTTTGCACTTAAAAATTAATTGTAACTTTCTTTCGTGTCCTAAAGTTCTATTCTTATAGTTGTGAAATCAAAACTACCTTAGTTTTAGGTGTTCCTGGTTAGTTCACAGGTGTGCTGAGAACAAGCAGCTGTAACTGGACACTGTGGAAGCACAGTCTCAAATATATGAAGTGTGATATATGAGGAAGTTTAAAACTCACTCTAAAGTGTTTCACACAACATTTGTATCTCATAGACACTTTTGGTCTTAATTCCTTCAATCTCCAAATAGGAAATGAGATCTATATAAATGTCTCACTTCACAGGTGTTCTAAAAATTGTTATTTGTGATGTATTTGAAGTAAATGTTGGGTGTCATAGGTCATAATGTCCTTTGTATTGGACATTTTTCAATGAAGGCCTCAGGTCATCAGTAAAAAATGAGGCAACTACAAAACAATGAATAGTTTTGCATTGTGTGCCCTGGCCATAAGCCAAGGAAGGAGGGGAGGAGCAATGATTCAAAACAGCCAGCTTAGTCTGGCATTTCCTAACTTTTGAGCTCTTAACTTTACAATGTATTTATGTTTACTTCTGCAGTTTGACTGCATAGCTATGTTTTAAGTAACACGACTGACATGGCAATTCTAGTCTAATTTAGGCAGATTTTTTAAATCATCATATGAAAGCCTGCCCAGGGATGTGACCAAAGCTGCTTTTTCTGAACTGTGTGCATCTAGTCTAGCAAGTTAATCTATCAGTAACTCTGCCTTTGTAGAGGATTAGTGTGTCTGTAGTCAGAATCTTTATGATTCAGTTTCACGCACTCTGATTTTCTCAGAATTCGTTTTAAAGAGTCATCACATAGCAGGCAGCTGTTATGATACTCTAAATCCCAAACTTCACTTCACACGTGCTATTCCTTTAGCAGCAAATAAAAGCCATGAAAAAAGGCTAATGGGACAAGTCACATGAAAGGGGGTTACACAGGAGCGATTCTGTATTGCTAATAGAGATGCTCACTAATTATCTTTACTGAGTGTGAATCAGTAAATAAGTATATATATATATTTAAAAAGCTTTTATTAATTTGGCAAAATGCAAGCAGAGTGATCACTGTTTTTAAAGTAATTATCAAAGACAGGCCGATTCATAACTGCTCCATGCTCTCATACAAGTTTTCTGTGATTGAGCTGACTCTGGAACAAGGTTATATGCATCTGAGGGGGACTCCTGCACTGTTGCCCCTCTCTTTCTTCTGTCCCAACTCAGTATAAATTGACTTCCCAAAACCATGTGTTTCCAGTTACAAGCAAACAAATAAAAAGTAAGGAAACTTCCAGAATTACAGAAGAAGCTGCAGCTGAGTTAAGACCTGAACCTGCATCTCCGTGGTCCAGTTCCCTGAATGCAGTGGTTTCTCTTTACATAGCTATAGATCTGTCACCATGGCGTCACTCCAGTTTACATCAAACATGATCTGATGCAGTTTTTGTGGAGTCAGAGGGGATTTCAGCCTGTCCTAAGTGTTTATGGGGATGTCACCAGCAGAACGACGGTGGTCCATGCATACCCTCAGTCCTTGAGGGTGCGCAGGTACAGGCTGCTGCTAGTGGCAATAGCTGTTAGCTATGGTGTGTCCTAGGGACCAGCTTGGTCCCTCAGTGTCACTGTGAGGGCACTCAATCCTTCCTTCTCCCTGCTGTACATCGCTGTAACACCCAGTGTGGCAGCCTGGAGCTGACAGCAGAGCTGGCTGCTCCTCTCTGAAACTATTTCTTCCCTCCACTGTTATCTCTTTCTAATGCGAACTCAAAAATACTGCTTTTGCACAAATGAAGATAAATAACTGTCACTGTAAATAGGATCAAGGGAAAGACTAGATATGTGAGAGACGAGCTAATCATGTGTAAGACACTGGAAATGAGTCACGGGAGAAGGATGGGAATGCACAGTAAGCGTAGGACCTGAAATCACTGGGGAAGGGAACATGCAGGGGAGTGAAATTTAGTTCAGGGCAGAGGTAATGCTAGGGATGTTTCAGACAAACGTAAGACACAGGAGTACTGAATAGTGACTGTAGCTCAGGAAAGATATTTTCATGGCAGAACTGGTTAATTTAGTGGGGAAAGATATATGAAAAAACATTTTGCGAGGGCTGAGTATGTATTGTGGAGACCAAAAAATTAATATTTCAGATTAGAAAGCTTGGAAAGATGGGGGGTGAAGGAAACAAGACACTTTTTTCCTCCCCTTCCCATCACTGCACCAGTCTCAAAATCACATAACTGCTTCAGATTAATTCCTTTTACTACCTCATCAGTACATCTCCTTTTTTTGTTTTGTTTTGTTTTCTTCTTTTTTTCCCCTCATTACATGTAAGAACAATTGAAAAGGTAGAAAGCTTCATGGAAGGGAGCAGAGTAAACACAGATATACAACTCTGAGTGAAGAAGGGTGACTGATGAGGGCATTTGTCATTAATGCTTGATAAGGTTGCAGTCTGGCCTGCAGATAAGCAGGAAAGGTCCTGATGAACTGCCTGAGGACCCCAGATGTCCATCCTGTGTCACACAGAGAAACTAGAGGCTTCTGAGCAATCATTAAGGACCAAACTATCTTCTCCTGCCAATGTTTGTAAATTTGCATTTTACACATGGGTAGTGTAAGAGTGAGATAAATGTGGAATGAGACAAATATATTGGTCCTGTATTTCTTCCCCTCCTACTAGTTCCCCTGTACCCCTATCCCTGTGGGTTATTAGCATGCCACATCAGAGGACTGCCATGATACTAGCATCAAAACCATTTCTGAGATAATTAGCTGAAGCTCATTGAATCCTTACAGACTACATTGAATCCTTGTGGGCTACAGTGGTGGAGCCAGGCAATGGTTACTCTCTCTGACATGGCATTAGCAAAATGAGGGTTAGACAGACTGCTGAGATTACTGAGCAAATCCATTGGCACTTTCTTCCTAACTTAAACCACAGGCTCAAATATCTCCTAATCCAGAAGTCTCTAATTTTAATTTGAGGTATCTATACTTAAATCTTTCATGCTATTTCCTTTGCTTCAGTCTCCACAGAATGAGCGTAAGACTGGTCTTAAAAAGATTATGGGGCAGATTTATGGAGCTTTTGGTGTTTAAGTTTCTAACTGAAGCAGAATTGTTTCACTATTTTTCACTTGCTTAATCGCTTCATGTGGCAACCCTCCTTCTTTGCTCTCTAAATCGATATCACAGACTGCAGCCACAGAGTTCTTGTTGACATGGATCAGAAAACCTCTTGGATCAGTCTTCCAATTGTCTGATATTTTTTAAATGCTACATTTTAAATTTCAATTTAAAAATAAGTGGTTTATATTGGAATTGCATTTTTTCCCACCTGACATTGCCAGTGCTCCAGACAAATTTTTTTCCCCAAATTTTCTGAATGTATTTTTATTTATGTCTGTGACCCTATTGTCCTGGTGCTCAGGTTTAATTACAGAATTCAGCACACAGCTAAGGGAATAAATACAATGTAGATTAAATAACACTGTCTTCTTGGTTAATGCCATTTCAGAGTGGACTTCGCTGAGGCTACATGTTGGCAGCAATGCAGGCAGTTAAGGATGTCTCAGTCCTTCTGGGGAAGAGAAAGCAGGGCTCACCACTGAAGACTCAGTCCCACATTATATTAACTCTTTTAGTCACTTCAAACTATTTGCCCAAAATGCAGCACAAATGGGTAGCAGTACCATTTAGATGTCGATTTTTTTCCTCTGAAGAATGACTTATGTTACAGGAACAGATTATTTTTATCACTTGAAATTATATATAGCTGTTATGTTAGACAGATGTGGTTTTCACTTAAATAACCTGTCTAATTCTGAGACTAAAAAGATGGGCTAAGCTCTTATTTTATTCTCTTAATTCAGTTTTGTTTCAGCAGTTTTTTACAACAAGAGAGATCCTTCTTCCTCAGTGTGGAAGCAGATGTCCCAGTTTGAAAGACCATTCCTTGTCCAACCTTTATGATTTCCATCCTTTATCAGCTGCTTTATTCGTAGATACTGAAAATGGATTGAAACAAAAAGGCACTATTTACACAATGAATGTGTAAAAGGATGTGTGTTTATGTGTTTTCCATCCCATAGCTCCTGCTTTGTGAAACTGCCACCTGTCAGATGGCTGACATGCTCAATGAGATGAAATTTGGCATCAGTGGACCTCACAATTTGTTGGTAGATGAAGTTATTTCCATTTCATTATCTGCTCTGAGAGCCAGGGCGATCCAGCTGAGTCATTCTTTGTGCACACAAAGGAGGTGTTCTCGTGGGGTCTCCTGGTAAACACACACTAATAAAATCATGTGCTCTTTGAGTGCGTTTCACAACTGAAAAACACCTAGGAAGTGTGTGTGCTTCTCTTTCCTTTTAGGATTGGACTCTGTCAGAGTAGGAATGGCAGAAGTACATAACAGGGGTCACACCACCTTTCTTTCTGCTGCATTAATGCAAACCTGGCAGTTGTCTGACTCAACAGTTCTTAGTTCCAGATAAATCTCTCAGAGTATGAGGTCTGAGGAAATTCTGAGTTATTGATGAAACTTCTGTCAGATTGTAATATATTCAGGGTAAATATTCATGGTTGGGCATTTTGGATGCCTCTATTCCATCCATCTCTCTAATACAAGCCTTTTCAATATCTTGGCTTCAAAACTTTGGGGTTTCAAAGTCATCTTTGCCCAATTTGTAATGGGGTATATCTTCTGAAAGGTGGACACCTTTTGTTAAAGGGTGGTCAAACAGATGTTTTTTGTATGTTCTCACAGAAAAGTTGTACAGAAATTGTCTCAACTGTGGGTCAAGTTCAGTCTTTTGAAGTAATTGTTCAATATTTCTGAGAAATGGAGATAAGATATTGTTTCTTTTATCCAGCTCCCCTTTCTGGCCCTAGTCACCCTAAGTGTGAGCATGAAATAATTACCATGTTATTTAACATTGCAATAGCCACTGGCTGGTAGCAGGCGTTGAGACCAGCTTCCAGGGGCAGTCCTCAGCAGGAGATTAACGTCTTTACAAAACAGCTGGCCGTAAAATTTCTGTAGATTCATCGCTAAACCCTGCTAAGACATTAAGATTTGATAATATAAAGCAGGCTTTTGCACTGACCTGAGAGCCAGCTCTTATATCTCAGCATCAGTGTTTACAGCTAGTGCTGCCTCAGGAAATGCTCCATCAGCACTGAGCATCCTGAGCTTGGTCTTTATAGTTTTCATCCTCTGTCAGAGGCAGAGTTCAAAGGTATTGAGAATAGCATCAGATGAAAAGATGCAGCTCAAACACTGTCATTCAGTACTCCATCAGCTCTGCTCTTATCATGGGTATCAGGATGGAAACAGCCAGGTAAATCAGGCACATCTTTGTTGCTGACATATTGCATCCTATTAAATTCATGTCGATCTTCTCACTTTAAGAGCATGAATGAAGTTTTCCTTTTCGGTCTCTTCCCTTATGCAGGCAGGAGGAGACCACTGCAAAGAGTCAAACTTAGGAGCAGAGCCACAGTGTGGGCTCTGACCACTGGGATTCCTGGCAGGCTTTGGTATCTGCTTCACCAGCCATGGTCCACCATGAGCTTCTGATAGTGGAGTGTTCGGGACTGTGACTTGGGTCCAGCTGATCTTGTTCTGCTTTGATTCGCTGCCCATCTTCAAGTTCATGTGTGGTTGTTTAGAAGCAGGAGGCCTGGTGAAGGCTGAAGGAACCATCACCGTTCAGGGAAGCAGCTTCTGCTTTCCCTGGTTCCTCAGGGGTGGCACAGGGGTTGCTGTGGGTACCCTCCTGTGCAGGGCTTCAATTGCCTCAGTTCTTCTGTGGCCCTTCTGTAGATTGGTAGAGTGTCTCGGGGTTTATAGGCTTCTCAGGGAAAAAGCGCTAGAAGCCACTGGCAGAAGTACTGTTCAAAACGTGATGGTCCAGTATGTGCCCTTACTGTTGGACCTAAACTGCCGCAAGCTGCCTCTTGCAATTGCCTCTCGTCAGGAAGGAATCTCCAGCCAGAGACACTCACACCATCTTAGTATCTCTCCCTAGCCCTCTCCTTTCCTGGGATTTCTTGCCTTTTCTTGCTGTCCCATCTTACCCTAAACAACCCATTACTGTCTTACCATATCCTTATATCTATTGCTTCCCTTCTTGTTTCAATTTCATCTTTTCTTTTTCCAGTTCCTTTATCTTTTCTGTTCTCACACTTCATGAAATGAAGCCTCAGTGTCTTGTCCGCAAAACAGATGATGATTCTTCCTCAGAAGCAAAAAAAAATAAAATCAAAACACATTTTGTGTGTAAAAGTGGCCTTGCTATCCTCACTTTTTACATGCTTGTGTAAGCAATATTCAAGCAAATCCACATTGCTCATTGGTGTCTCATGTTGGGACTCCAGAGGTGACACCATGACAGCATTCCAACTAATTTCTAATTTCCCTCCATTTCTGTACAGCAGCCTATAGACTGATCTTTTGTTTCAGTGTGCTGTCACCTGAAGCATGTTTCTTGGTTTCCTTATTTTTGGTTATGTCTACATGATGAAATGTGCTTTTATATATAAATTCCATACTGGTATCACGATATTACTTCATACCCCTGAGTCTCCTTGTCCTCAAATTAATGTGACTTTGGTACCTGGTGTCATTTTATGCTGTGCAACTGACTTCAAATCCTTGCCTAAAGAAAACAACCCCTCACAATCTAGCTTTATTAATGTAGTACAAAATGTGAATATCAAATTTACATAGGAGCAGTAACAGCAGGTAAAACATATATGGAGGAGGGAAGTGGAAAGGTGAGAGCTGAGACCAAGAAAGCAGGAACAATCAGTAGTAACATCAAAGATGGAAAGGAGGTAGTGATCAGTTTGTAATGCTTAGCCTGTGGCAAGTCCTGCAGAGGCAACCAGGTGTTCCCTCATCCAGCCCAGGAAGCTTATTGAAACTCATTAGAAAATGACAGTGACTTATGCTAGCATCTGTAGGAGCAGAAAGCATCTGTAGGAGCAGAACAAAGAAAGACTTTTGGCATCTGAACCTACAATGCAAAAGAACATCAGTAAATATTGTGTCTGTAGTACGTGCCAGGAAACAAATGCACCCACATCCTCATGACAGACTGATAAACCACTCGCCCTGCTCATGCCTTAGTGGCATGCCAGCACCCGCACACTCGGCACAGACAGAAGTGCCAAGAGCTGCATCGTTCTGGGATCTGCTGATGCCAGCTCGTGAGCATAAGCAGTGTGTAGATGCAGCCTTGAAAAAGAGGTAGTTGGCTTGCTAGCCTCTGTAAAATGATGTATATGGAAGAGAAAATTTTGGCAGGTATGGGTTTGGGTTTGATTTCTTTTGTGCTACATGCAGTTTACATAGCTCTCAATGAAGTAGGATTTTTGTGACTTCTGTGATAACACAGGGTAGGGAGCTGCCTCTGTTTTTTCCATTCTGGCCTTATCAATGGAGAAATGCATTTTCGGAGTACGACATGAGAGCAAAGAGTAGTGCACATTTGTGGACACAGAAAGAGAAAGCAGAAGCAAAAGGATATACTTTCTGGTTTATGGCAGAGGAGTTTTTGGCAGATGAAAAAGATTGTAAGAAGATTCTGACCTTTTTGACTTACTTCTTAATTGACTTCTGAGGCAGTGCTAAACACATTCTGAACTGGCTCACCTCGGAGACCAAATAGCCATTTTCATTTGTGGACAGAAAAGATTTGAGTTTTAAGCCTGTCAAAGGTCAGGAAAAAATGGAGTTCTACTTTGTACGAGAAGAGGAAATCTGTTTTCTGCTAGTAGTTAAGTTCATAGAACAACATAATAGCATAATAGATCTACTGATATCTTTTGTATTAGATCCATATATCTGTGAGTAGTTTTGTATGCTTTATAGTCAGAAGCTGGTAGGTGCATTTTTAAATCACTGTTATTATTTTTCAATAGTCCAATTTAGGTCTATCAGAAGAGATTTATCTAATTTTTTGATTTCTGATAATGCATTCAGCTTCCATGTGAGTCAGGTTTGTGTGATGTCTATAACCATCTGATTTTATTTCCTAGAAATAAAAAGGGAACACATTAGTTTAATACTATCAATAGCAGCTTTAGGCTGTGCTAGGCACAGAGGGTGACTAGGAACACTTGACATTCACAGTTGGTCTTCAAAGGTATAAAATACTTTCAAAAAATCAGGATTTAATTATGCAAAATATGTTCTTAGTTTATTTGGCTTTTTTTCTGTAAACAAAGCACACACTCCATTTTAAATGTAGTTATTCTTTGCAAAACGGGAGACTGATAATGAAAATGTGAATTAAAAAAAACGGTCTTCATCATACTAAAAAAAGAATCTCCATCATCTTTGAAAGGTCATGGAGAACAGGAGAGGTGCCTGAGGACTGGAGGAAAGCCAGTCTCACTCCAGTCTTCAAAAAGTGCAAGAAGGAGGACCCAGGAAACTACAGGCCAGTCAGCCTCACCTCCATCCCTGGGAAAGTGATGGAGCAGCTCATTCTGGATGTCATCTCTAAGCATGTGGAGGAAAATCAGGAGTAGTCAACATGGATTCACCATGGGGAAGTCATGCTTGAACAATCTGATAGCCTTCTATGATGGCATGACTGGCTGAGTAGATGAGGGGAGAGCAGTGGATGTGGTTTACCTTGACTTTAGCAAGGCTTTTGACACTGTCTCCCATAATATCCTCACAGGGAAGCTCAGGAAGTGTGGGCTAGATGAGTGAACAGTGAGCTGGATTGAGAACTGGCTGAATGGCAGAGCTCAGAGGGTTGTGATCAGCAACGCAGAGTCTGATTGAAGGCCTGTAGCTAGTAGTGTTCCCCAGGG
>NW_009616333.1:0-250 GCF_000690535.1 Cariama cristata
TGGGGAAGAGGCAGCACCTAACTTTATTCCCAGCGATTCCCAAACTAACGGCACCCAGGCTGATTCCTGGAACGACAGGGACGGATGACCCCGGGGAGCCCACGGCCACCCCCGTCCCCCCCACCTCCAGCTACAATTTCACCCCTTCCCTCACCAGGAGCATCCAGAGGCTAAAGCCCCTCGCAGAGGGTGCTGCAGACGCGCCAGGAGGCACCCAGCAAGTCCCAGGGCCATTCGGTGCTGCCGTCAT
>NW_009616333.1:716-974 GCF_000690535.1 Cariama cristata
CGTCGCAGAGGGTGCTGCAGACCAGCCAGGAGGCACCCAGCAACGCCCAGGGCCTTTGGGTGCTGCCGCCTTCGCTGCTGCCCAAAGCCAGGCTGCTGCCATCCAGGACCCCCACCCCAGGGAACCCCAGCAGGGTCGTGCCCGTGCTGCCCGCAGGCTGCTGGGCTCGGGGTTCCATCGCTAACGGAGCATTTCCATCGCTAACGGAGAATTTCCATCGCTAACGGAGCATTTCCATCGCTTACGGAGCATTTTTTT
>NW_009616333.1:999-3390 GCF_000690535.1 Cariama cristata
TCACCTCCACCCGCTGTACTTGGGAGTAGATGGTGTGAACCGCGGTGTCCTCGGCAAGCGGCGAGTGCTCCTGCCCGGCTGCGGAGGGATAAGGAAATCACCAAATTGTGAGGGGAGCAGGGACCGGGGCCAGAAACTCAGGACTTCGCAAGCCAACATCCCTGCTCCAGCACCCCAAGGCACGGCAAGGGCGAGCCCGTGCTGGATCCATCCCCGGCACGGTGCCCGCCGGAGGGACCCAGCTGCATCCCTGTCGCTTGCGGCTGCCCGGCCGTGGTCGGAGGGTTTCTGGCTGCCACGGGTCAGCAAATTTGCAAATTTATCGCTACACGGGGAATGGAAAGGGGGGGGACACGGCACGGGTGAGGCACTCGGAGACATGATGCTCTCTGATTTGGGCTGGGATCATTTCGTTCCCCACGAGACGGTGCGGTATGAGCTCAGAAGCCCCTCATTGGGGTAAAGCGTTGGAGATCACGTGCAGGTACTTTTTTATTTTCTTTTTTATTCTTTTTACTTTTCCTTTTAAGCTGGTTTCCTTCCTGCCTTTTACTCTGTGCTTCAAAAGAAACACGTTGCGCCCCTTCTCGAGGGCCAGGGTACTCCGTAAACAAGGTGCTCACGGGAATCAGCCCCTCGGTCCATTCACCAGGGGCAACTCCTGTTTCCCCCCCAGCAAGGATCACCCCACCCACGGACCACCGACCACCCCAGCACCCCTCCTTTGCGGCACTCACCGATGGGCATGGCCGAATGGGTGGCCACGAAGACCCCGGTGAGCACCATCACTACGACGATGGGTACCACCACCAGCAGCACGAGATGCTCCATCCTCAGCCCGGCGCTGCCTGGGATGGGGGACAGAGAGGGGAGGGGGTCAGCTACCGGCCCTGGGGGCCCAGGACCAGCCAGAACTGAGCAGAATGGGCTGGTAAAGAAATCTTTCTTCACCTCATCGCCTATTTTTGGGGCGATGATTTTAGTAGAACAGGAAACAAGGGGCAGGAAATGCTTCTTGAGCAGAGCGCTCTCTGATCACCTCCAGACTGCACCAGTCAGCGAAAAACCTGCTGGAAGCCAGATCAGGGCAAGATAAAGCCCTAAAAACGGCTCCGGTGGCTTTACGGAGACCTACGGGGAGGCAGCAAAACGCCCTTGCATGGCAGGTGCCGGAGAAGGCGGCTCTGGGACGGAGCTTTGCAGCTCCAACCGGGCTGCCATGGTGGGGAGACACCCGGGGTGGCCCCGATCCTGGACCACTAACGGTGATACTGTGCAGGGATGTCCCACGGTGCAAGGGGGTTTGGAGGAGAAAAGAAAAAAAGCCCATACCCCTCCCTGGAGTGGCTCATTTCAGCATCTCCCTTGCCTAAGCAAGAATCCCAACTGGTTTTCCCATGGGGGTGTTTTGTCAGCACAGGTCACGGTGGGAGCTCCGGTAAAGGTGTGACTTCCCCTCCCGGTCCCCAGGGAAAGGGGCAGCCACCACGCTGCCCGGCCCCGGCAAAAGTCCCCCACGTCACGAGGGAGGGCTAGAAAATCCCACTGAGAGAGAGCATGACTTCTGCCCCATGAGCCTCTAAAGGGGAAGTTGTCACCAAGGTTTTTTTTTACCCTCCCCAAACCACCCGACGTAAGAATCTCATGGGTTTAAAATGAAGCCCGAGCACCGGGGCGCAGCGAGTGCGGTGGCCAGGCTGGCCGGGGAGACAAGTGGGACCCCACGGCTCCTCGGTCGGCATTTACGGGAAGGACTGGGGAACCCTGAGCAGGTGATGTCGCGACCGCTTTTCTTGTAAGAGGTTCCTTTGAGACTACTTAAAGCAGCGGGAAAAAGTCCCTCGCAAAGCAAGAGGAAGACCGAAAGGCTGGAGGGAGCTGGGTCGGTAACGGGGGACTTACCCCCGTGCTGGTAGCTGCACTCGGAGGTGTTGAAGGCGACGACCCGGCTGCTGACAGGGTTGCTGACCGTGCAGGCGCAGGCGATGCTCGCGTTGTGCAGAGGGTAGGAGAGGTGCAGGATGCTGCCGTTGTGGGTGCAGAGCCCGGAGTTTCTGTTGTCCCCCCTGCCCCATCTGTAGGAGACGTTGTCCCCTCGCTCGGCCGTGCAGTTGAGGGTGACGGTGCAGCTGCCGTTGGCCAGCGCCCAACTGAGGATCTGGATGCTGGGATGGGACACCGGCTCTGGAGAGAGGGAAGGAGGGGACAAAGGTTTGGGTGTGGGGAAGGATGCGACCGTTCCCTGGGAAATCCTGCCGGCCTCGCCTGAATCCCCGGGAGATGGAGAGGAACCGGTCTGGCAGCGGACCGGCTGCAAAGGGCGTTAGGGAGGGACACGTCTGCATCCACCCAGCGGCTCCTGGGGGGACCCACAACAATCTACCAACCCTC
>NW_009616333.1:3413-4333 GCF_000690535.1 Cariama cristata
CAAGAGCATCTCCCACGCTCCCTTGACCACCACCCACCTCCCAGACCTGCTCCCACCACCGCAAGAGCATCCAGCACAGTCCTCCCCAAAGCAGCCCGTCTCACCGTACACCTCCAGCTGTATCTGCCAGACTTTTTCCTCCGAGCCCTTGCTGACGATGTACTCGTAGAGCTGCCTGTCTTGCCGGCTGGTGTTCAGGATCTCCAGGGAGAAGTCCAACTCATGGAACCGAGTTCGTCCCGGCATGTAGTTGGTGTAGTTGCCATCCAAGTACTTGAGCAGGACGAGCTTCCTCTGCGGGTCCTCCGTGTCCCGCTTCCAAACGGCCGCCCCGAAGCGCAGGGTGAGGTCTCGGAGTTCGGGAGGGATCGGCAATATCGTCGCCTTCCCCACGGTACCCAGCACCATCTCCCTCGCCCCGTGGGCTATGCCTGGGAGGAGAGCGGAGAGAAGGGCTGAGGCAGGGAGGGAGGCACGGGGGGCTCAGAGCAACCGTCCCCCTCCCCAACCCCATCCCAGCTCTGCCAGAGGAGGACGGATGCCCACGGAGCTGCGGTAGCCAGTGATGGTGTTGGACCCGAATTGGGGATGACTTAGGTGGCATGAGATAAATTGGTCAAAAACTGAACAGATTCTCTCTCCTCGTTTTCAAGCTCTGGGTTATCGGCCACATCCTGCACCAGCGACTGCCGGCGGGTGGGAAGAGGAGTCGCGCTGTACGTCAGGGCTTGGCGCGAGCTCTGCCCTGTGCCCACCCCACAAGAGCATCCCCAGGACCAAAGGAGCAACCCCCGGCCCTCAGCCCCGCATCCTTGACCTCGAAGGATGCAGGTGGAACCCCTAAGGATGCAGGTGGAACCCCAAAGGATGCAGGTCGAACCCCGAAGGATGAGGGTGGAACCCCGAAGGCTGCGGGCGGA
>NW_009616333.1:4713-5292 GCF_000690535.1 Cariama cristata
GATGCGGGGGGAACCCCGAAGGATGCGGGTCGAGGGCTCGGCTCAGGAGCCGGAGGGAAGCGTCTCCCTCTGCTCTGCCTTCCCGGTGCAGCGAGAGTCTTCATTTACAGCAGCCTCAGCATCCTCCTGTGTTGGGTACCGCTGTGTGCGATGGCCGAATCCTGATTTAAGGCTCTGGGTTTTCTCTTGACACAATGACAGCAAGCCAGCACCGTGAAACCTCAACCCCATGGAGCGGGGTTGCCTCGAGCAAGGGAAGGAGTTTGTGGTCCCAGTCCGGTGGGGATGCTGGTCCTGGGAGAAGGGTGCTGGAGCAGCCTGGAGAAGTCCCAGGGACACCAGGGCAGCCCAGAGGGAAGTGATGCTCGGTGGCTCTCGGCCAAAGCCTGCAGTTGGGTGCCCATCACAGCACCCATCTCCATCAAGCACCTCAAGCTCCGGAAAACTTGGGTGGGACTTTTCTTGTAAAAATTGCAGGAAGCACGACCTCCCGGAGGTGGGCTCGGGTGGTCCTTCTCCTGGTCAGGGTGGTCCTTCTCCTGGTCAAGGTGGTCCCAGGGGTCTTTCTTGGTGGCCACG
>NW_009616333.1:5306-7675 GCF_000690535.1 Cariama cristata
GGGGTGCAAGCAGCTCCCACGCGTCCCGAAGCATCTCAACCGCTCGGATTTCCTGGAAAGCGTGCGGGAGGATCTTCTCCCCCCAACTCTTTCCTACCTTTTGCTGCGAGGCAATGATTCATATTTGCCCCCAGCCCCGGTGCAAACAAGTTTGTTTTTGTAGGAAACGGCGTGGGGAAAAGGTGCCAGCTCACCGCTGCTGCCAGCTGCCGGTGACGGGAAGGTGGGAAGGGACCCCACCGTGTCCCCCCCACATTTCCTACCCACTTCTTTCCATCGGGGTGAAGCTTCACCTCAGAGGGGAAAAGCGAAGCGAGGCAGCGACTCCCCAAGAGGCCCAAATAAGCCCGGTACCCGCCTCTCCCGCGGCACATATGGGTCCAGTAAAAACCACAGAGCAGATGCTCTCCCCACTCCCCACCACCATCACTTACTTTTCCCCCCTTCCACGGCCCCAAAACACGGCAGTTTCTGAGCCGTCCCTGGGGACCGCATCTCCCCAGCATCGAAGCAGCCATGTGGTCACGGCCATCAGCCTGCAGAAACCCTACGGTCCGGCCGACCCGCTGCCTCATCCATTTATTTTTTTTCTGATCTATTTACTGTAAAGCCCGGCACAGAGGCGGATGCTGTATTTTGTCAGCAACACGTACTTTTGACACGCAGCGGTTCGGTTCCTCAGTAACGACCAAATGGAGAAGTCCTTTTTACATCATGTTAGAAAACCCCTCTGCCCCGGTACGGAGCATCTCTCCTTTGCGGGGAAGATGACTCGGCTGGAGCAAGGCTGGAGGAGAAGGGATGTAAAGAGGTCTGAAACCATCCGTGCTGAAAACCAGATGGAAACCATCCCGGAGGAAGGCGAGCGATCCGCACCGGCTCGCTGCTGGGTCCGGAGCAACCCTGACATCAGGTATTGGGCTGGTGGGACTTTCAGCGTGTTGGCTAGGCAGAAAACCCCAGGGGGGTTTTAAAGGCAGGTATTCTAGTAACGAGAGAGAGAGAAACCCCAGCTCTGCCAAGGTCCCCTGGTTTCCTGGCCCAGCCTTTCGTTTTATAGCCGGTAATTACGCAGTGGCAGAGGGCTCGTGGGGCTGCGGGGACACAGAGCATCCCCAGGGAAGGGGAAGGGACGTCAGGCTGGCACCGAGAAGGGGGTCGGGGTCAGGGTCAGCGGCAGCTCCCTTTGCCCTGCCCTGATTCACTCAAGAGCTTTTATGTGGGCTCAGTGCCACCGAAACCCGTTTTGCAGCATCCTCCCGTAACCGCTGAGGGGCTGGGAGGAGAGCGCCCGGGAGGTCTGGGGGGGTGGCCAAGTGGCCCTCGCTCCCCAACCAGCTGATCTGGGAGGGGATTTCGACTCGACCAGGACACCGTCGTTCCTGGGACACCATCCACAGCTGGCCAGGGCTCTCTGGGCACCCAGAAAACGGGCATTGCCCCCCTGCCAGTCCTTTTCCACTCACCTTATACGCATCTTATTGCTTGGGTACCATCTCCCAGCCCACCGGCGCCTTTTGATCCCGGACACTCAACATCAGAGACAGCGAGACGATCCACCAAGGACCTTCATCTCAAGTCCCCCAATTCACATCTGGTACTAAATTATTCGCTCGGTGCTCTTAATACCCCATTAAAACACACGGTAGAGTGCTTCACTATCGCAGCTACGCTTTGCCCATCACCGTCTTTGTTCATTCATCATCTTTTATTCTCTCCTCCTTCGGCCTGACTAGTAGGAGCATATTAGGGATGCCCCACGCATCCAGCTCGGAGCTGCGAGCCATTTATCTTCTGTATGAATATTTATATTCGATCCGCCCGTCCACCCGCCACACAGCTCGCCATTTCTAAAGGTCTTAATAGGCGACCGAAATCCCCGAATGATCCGAACCGAGTATTTCACGGAGACGAAAAAAAACCCGTACGTACCCCAAACACGGCCAAGAGAGATGAGGAGCCAGAGACAGACGCCGCAGCCCATGCCTCGGTTCATGGAGCCTCTGCTGCACCCGAGTTGCTACCCGCTGCCGGGCTCATTATAAGAACATGTGTACTCAAATCGGAGACGATGCCCCGGGCCATGTGTTTCCTGTTTTTGGCTGAATGATTCGGTTTTTTTGGTTGTTTTTTTTTTTTTTCTTGAGCGGAAAGTATTCAAAGCATCAAGCCTTGCTGCTGAACGCTCCAGCGGAGGCAGCCCGAGAGACTCGTAGAAGGAAGCGGAGCATCGATTTATAGTTCGTATCAGAACTGCATCACCTCGCCACGGGTCCTTAACCCGAATTCAAAAAAGAAGAGGAAACGACGAGCAAGAAAAAGAGAAAAAAAAAACAAACCTCATTTGATGTACGGTAACGGCTTTCCCG
>NW_009616333.1:7761-8415 GCF_000690535.1 Cariama cristata
AGCACCGCGGGGCTGGGACCCAGCACGAAGCTCACCCGGAAAACCGACATCCCCCACTGCAGGAAAGCCCCAAATATTCTGGGATTAAACCATACCCCTTGCTTCGGACCGGGTGGGATCGACAGCGAGGAGGAGGAAGAGTATGGGTGGTCTTTAAAACCCTCGCCGAGCCGAAGCCCCATCCTTGTTGGGGAACGCGGGGAAAACACCGCTCGCTTGTTCCGCTGCTGGAAAGGGCTGCGAAAAACTCGGTTGTTTTGGTGTTTTTAGTGGAATCAATTATTCACCTCCACCAGTGCTCGGCCCGCGCTGCTTTAAAATAGGATACGGGTTTTTTCCTATTGCTTTCTTCAAGTTGTCGTTGTTTTTTCTGGTTTTCAGAGGAAAGCAGAGGCGACAGCGTGAAGCAGGGATTCCTCCGCTGGTTTAAACCAAACTGGAGCGCCACGGGGAAATAAAGGGTGAGCTGACATCCCGCCGCTCTTCAGCGGAGCCAGGCTCCGCCACCTCCCTGCGTTTTGTTGCCAATAAATTATTTCTAATGATAAAAAGCCAAAAAGCACATTAAATCACCCTGGCATCCTGCTAGGCTGCTCCTTCCCGCTCAGAAAGCGTGTGGCTAAGAAAAAAAAAGAAAAGAAGAAAAAGAAGAAA
>NW_009616333.1:8426-9488 GCF_000690535.1 Cariama cristata
GCCAGCCATTTCCCAGTAACCGGCGGTTCACGGAGTGGAAGAGCTCAGCAGAGGCGTAAGAAAGAAAGGATGAGTAAGAGCGGTAGGAGAGGACTCGGCTCCTTCTCTCACCGGGAGCTTCGGCCCAAGGCCGGCGATGGTTCCTACCGCAGGCAGCCAGCTCCCGGAGCGAGGGCTTGGGCGGATGATGGAGGGGTGAAGACATCGCCTCGGGGTATTTTGTAGATCGGCAAAGTGCCCCGGCATAAATCCCACCCGAAAAGCTGGTAGTCGGGAAGGAAGGCTCCTCTGGATGGGCTCAGCGCCCCCAGGCAAGGGAGCAGGATGGTCCTCAGCCCTTGTCACGGAGAGGTGCCCTGCGCTTGGGTGCAGGTTGTGCTGGCGTGGAGAAGACCATCAACCACAAACTGGTCCAGGAAAGCCGTAAAACCACAGCAGCGTGCACCGGGCTGGGCTGGCAGCGGCCGGGAGAAATGATCTGACAAGCGAAACCATCACGGAAAATAAAAAAATAAAAAAAATAAAAATCCTTCCAGGAAGCACCTGGGGGCACAAAAAATATACAGGCAGTCGGAGATAAAAAACTCCTTTCACTGTAAATACCGATCCGAAACGCTTCACTTTCCCTATCGGCTGAGGCTGAAGGCTCCCGGCTGGAACGACGGCTGAGGCTCCGTCTTTATTCGTCGCAGGAGGTTTTATAGCGATGCTGGTGCTCAGCCGTCAGCCTGGGGTTTGTCGGGAGAGCCCCAAACCTCCACACGGGAACGGACCAAGAGCCGAGCGAGTATTTTCAAGGGGAAGGAGGAATTTCTGCAAAAAATAGACGTTGGTGCTAAACCCCTCAGCCACCCGGCAGGAATCACCCCCCGTCACTCACTCCACCCAGGAGCTGGGACAATTTATTGATTTTTCCAAACGAACCCGGTGAGGTCCCCGGGGACCCTTTGACGGACCCGACCTGAGGAGTCTTTGCTCGAAGACGGCTCTGGCAAGGGATGCCGCGGCTGCTCGGGTTTGTAGAGCGGGCCGAGCCCAGTCATCCCCGTCCTTGGGATCGGC
>NW_009616333.1:9584-10647 GCF_000690535.1 Cariama cristata
CTCCCACCCCAGTGGGTCTGTGTCCCACCGCCGGAGGTGGCTTCTCTCATGGGGGACAACTACGGAAGGGTTCTTGTCCCCAGCAAAGGTGTTGGGGGGCGAAACATGGCTCCCTCCATCATCATCCCCACCCTGGGGTCCCCGAGCGCCCGCCGCAGCCCACCCCAGCCCAGGGAAGAAAGCAGAACGGGCACCTAAAAATGTGATGTTTAACGTTAAGAAGAATTTATTACATTCACCAGCAGACATTTGTGAAGGCGGAGACTGTCCTTGCCGTGGTGAACCTCTGGAGAGAAAGCCAAAGGTGTCACCGTGGCTCTGGCCCTCGAGATGCTCTGGTGCTCCAGACCCAGCACCCAGGCGCCCCCACGCCGGTGTCACCGGTTTTCAGGCTAAACACATTGTGCGCTGTCACGTTGCTCATCCGTCCCGTAAAGGACATCGCTGGATGGCCAAGGACCCGCCTAAGTTCACAGGGAGCCCTGGGAAAGGCTCAGATTGGGTCTCCCCACGGATCTCAGTGCTGGGGAGAGGAGGATTTCCAAGCAGTTAACCATTAGTTCAGCTATTTAGGTTCCCGGGATTCTCAAAACACCTTTACAAGAGACTCCATCCCTGATTTGTTCAGATCTAGAGAATGTGACCTCTGATTAAAGCAAAGTAGAAAAGATGAGGAGGGAAACTGAGGCAGGGAGCTACCCTGAAGGCAGTGGCAGAGCAGCCAGAGCCCTGGGCTGGTGGGAAGGAGGTGGCTGTGGACGAGGCTCGGTGGGTGCCGGTGTCACGGATGCTCCTTGTAACGGTTCCCTTGAGCAATTACATTTTTCTGGATCCAACTGGTTTGGGGGGGGTCTCATCCAGATGGCGGTCTCACGGCAAGAGGGGGGTGGTGAGATGAGACCTCAACCACAGAGCATCCTTAAGCCAGAGCGAGGAGGAAGAAGAGGAGGAGGAGGAGCCGTCCCAGGGTCACCAGCACGCTGGTGGTGATGAAGGATACGGCAGCGGAGGACTCACCTGGAAGCAGAGGGAGACCCGGCGTGTGGGGAGGGCCTGGCAGGGG
>NW_009616333.1:10817-11720 GCF_000690535.1 Cariama cristata
CCCAGGTCCCCCGCCACTGCTCCGGGGCCCCTCCAAAGCCAAGGTCACCTTGCAGCCCATCCCACCCGAGTTTTGCCGTTCTGTGCGTGCACCGCAGCCGGTACCTGTCCAGGAGCAAGGGTGCGTGTAGATCAGCGAGGCGCTGTTGGAGGAGACGGGGTTGCTGACTTTGCAGGTGTAGGTTTCCCTCGAGGGGTTGAAGAAGATGCGTTGCGTAGCGGCACCCACACCCTCCCGTGGGATCTTTGTGGGGGGGATCCACTCGTAGGTCACCCCTTCGAGCTCCACTGAGCATTCCAGGTTGACCCTGCACCACGTCGGGTCATCCTCGATCACTTTGGCTTTCACACTAGGCTTCGGGACCCGATCTACAAGAAGCAGCGGGATGTCACAGCCTGGAGGGAGCCACCCCGGGACACGGGGACAACCCTGCCGTCCCCCCGCCCAGCTCACCGTACACCGTCAGGAGGATCTGTTCAATGTGCTCCTTGCCCGCCTCATCCTCCAGGTACACCTGGTACGTGCTGCTGTCGTTTTTCCGTAGCTGGCTGATTTTTAGGGTGTTGTTGGGAAAAAGCTCCAGGCGTCCCTTGTAGGGGCTGTTGGGGTACTGGACCTTCGCCGTGCTGTCCCGGCTGGCGATCTTTACAGAGTTGTCACGTCGCCAGTGGATTTGATGGTAGGAGATGTGCGGTTGCGGGCTGGGACTGAGATACGCCACCCCGTGAACGACACCGATCACCTTCGACGATGGAGCTTGTTGGGCTCGGGCTGTCGAGAGGATGGAGACCGGTGGTGCTTGGCCAGCTGGACACAACCCACCCCTCCGCGGGACTCGTCCCTGCTTGGGGACCCTCGATTCCTCCCAGACAGGTGGAAAATGCAAAAACCCGCCTGCTCGTT
>NW_009616334.1:0-766 GCF_000690535.1 Cariama cristata
TCGCTGCCGAGCGCGGGGCTCGAGGTCCAGTGCATGCCGGCTTGCGAGATGCTCAAACCAAGCACAGCGGAGACCAAACCGTGCATGAACAATGCCGCGTTTTCCAAACACTTCAGTCCCTGGGATTGCTCCATCAGATCCCGACGCTGCAGGTCCCCGTGAGTCAGACCCCAGCATCCCTTCGAGCCGGAGGACAGAGGAGCCCCACTCTCCCGGAGGCAGGGAGGGAGGAGGGAAGGGCTCCACGACCCCAGCCAGCCCCGTGGCGGAGGGGAAGAGATGCTCGGGGCGGCATGGCACGGTTTCGCCCCCTTTGCACCATCTCCAGCAGCCCTGCAGCTTCCTGCCTCTCCCCGCCAGCGATGGGCAAACGTCAGGCTGCAGGGGAAGGGGAGGGCAGAGTTGCCGCTGCGCCGCGCGAGCAAAGGAAGAGCCCCAGCCCAAAGCCCACAGCTGGCAAAGGACCCCAGGATGCCGAGCAGCAGCTCCCCGGCTGCCCATGTGCCGACACGAGGGCCAAGAGTCCGCAGGGACAGGTCACCCATCTGCCAGCAGCATCCCACCGCACATTGTGCGCAGCCCCTCGTCCTGGAAACGGGGCTCTCCCACCTCCCCAGAGCACCGCACCGCAAGGGCACCCGCAAGACAGAAGGGGAAACTGAGGCAGGGGATGAGGGAGGCATTGGTCTCCCTGCAGCCGTCGGAGTGCACGCTCAAACCCTCCCCAAGGCCTCCAGCATCCCATGAGATGGGGCTCCCCCAAGAA
>NW_009616334.1:1879-2477 GCF_000690535.1 Cariama cristata
CCCCGCCCCCCCCACGGCCGAGCCAGGGCTTGGGGGGAGGCGGTAGGAGGAGGGCACGGACTTGCTCCACTTGCAGCACTTTTTGCCCCAGCAAGCACATCAGTCCCTCAAAACGTGCTTAGCCAAAGGGATAACAGGATTAGAGGAACTAAAATTAAAGCAGACACCGAGGATTGCCAGGGCTCCTCTCGGCACAGCAAACCCCCCCCGGGGAACGTCCCTACCCACAGCCTCTCCCGGGACCCAGATTCTTTGTTTTTCATAGGCAGAACCGAGCCCAAAGCAGTTTGCATGCTAACTGGAGTAATCAAATCTCATGCTTCAGGGCATCCTCACCGCTGGAGGGGTCAGGATAGGACCCCAGCAGCACGCGGGGCACCCCCTCCTTCCCTCTCGCAGAAGGCTTCGAGAAAGCAAGATGCGAAGACAAGATAGGGCAGCCAGGGGAGCCGCAGGTCAGCTCCGGGGGCAAACCCCGCGCTACATCAGACATCCATCACTCGCACGCCGCAATTCCGTCCGGGCGCTGCAGGAGCGGCGGTCAGATCTCGTTTGTTCTCGGGCAGGGTCCCGGCAGCCCCCGGCACAGCCCGGGTTA
>NW_009616335.1:0-266 GCF_000690535.1 Cariama cristata
GGCTCCCTGCTCCCCTCGCAGCAAGGAGACCCCAACATCTTTGAAGCTTTAAAAAAGCATCAAAAATCCCCCCTTTTTTTTTTCCCTCTGCCTGCAACACTGGGAGCAGATTTTGGAAAGGCTATTTGCAACACACTGGGAAGAAACCTCAATATTTGGGAAACGCTTGGAAGAAAACAAACCAAACCTGGTGCATTTAACAGATCAATAAAGTCCTTGAAGTTTGGGTCTGAGCCCCAGGTGGCAAAGCTGCCTGGGCAGGACCC
>NW_009616336.1:0-1570 GCF_000690535.1 Cariama cristata
TTGACTTCATTATATCTTGATCTCTGTAACCTCTTTAACATGTGTAAATACTGAAATGAGATTATCTTTAAAGAGCCCTTTATTAAAAAATGTACTGACCTTCCTAATCAGAAGAAATGTTCCCGTAGCTGCTTTTCTCTCCTGCATTTCGACAGGGAGTGAGGGCAGGATGGTGAATCATCTCACCAGGCCGACAGCTTGGGCTGAAAACCAGGCAGCTTTCTTCAGTCGCCGCACCAATGTGATGCTCCCCATGCGGCACGTTCCCGGCACCTGCGACACTGGCCGCTCGGCCGCACGGGGAGGTGGGGATGCTCCCACGGGAGGGTCCCAGGGCCACACACCTCTCTTGCCGGGTTTGCAGTTTAAAGCAACTCTGAACCTCATTAACCTTCAACTTGGTGGCCCTCGGTGTGGTGAGCGCGCGGTGCTGAGGACCTGCTCTGCTTGGCCGACCCACGGCCAAATTTTTCGGGACGAGCTGTTGCAGCCGCAGTCGCTGCGAGCTGCGTCCCAGCGGCCGCCGAGGGGTTTGTGCGTGGTGGGCACGGCTGGCTGGTCTCCGGTAGATCCAGAAGGCCCCGATGACTATCCTCATCCCTTCCCCTCCCAAACCAGGCCTGGGTTCCGAGCAGGTCGAGCTGATGTTGGACCTGCACCCCGGTATTGTGCCCGGAGCCCCCCCCGGTCAGTGAGGCCAAGCAACCAACCCTTTGCTGGGAGGGTGTTGTAGAGCGGGGGGAGCTGAGCTGTCGGCGTGGTGGGCTGGCCGCGCGGAGCCTTCCCCGGGTAGAGGGGACGTACCTGATGGGGGACTATGGCTGCCTTGCGGGGGGGAGGAGACCTGCGGTACAGGACTGGCACGGGAGAGGCTAAACTGCAAATGGTGGGAAGCCTTCTCTCGGCACGTGCTTTTCGTGAGAGCTTGACAGTTCTGTGAGTCTAGTATTTGTTGCGTGGGGCAGGAGAGCAGGCGGTTTCCTAAGCGAGGCAGCCGAGGCCCCGGTGCCACCTGAAGAGCAGATGGGTGCCGTGCCGGGGGGACCAGACCCCGGTGGCTGCGGTGCTGCCCGTCCTCGACCCTCTGGCTAGCGTTGGTGTTTCTCCTGCCCTGGGCAGCGGAGCCCTTCCCGCGGGCGGCTGTGCGTACGTCTGCCCGGGATCCTGGCTCTCCTTAAGGGATTGCTGGAAACTCCCCACATCCGTGTGCCGTTCATCGCGCTGGAGCCGATCGCTGGATGAGCAGGGTGGTCTTACTGCTTCGGCGTCGGTGATTACTGCTGGAGCTGATGAGCCTTTCCTGTATGGTTCTGGTGGAGCCTTTGGCGTGCAAGGATGATCAGAGAGAGGGTTGGGTGGTTTGTTTTTTTTTCCCCCTTGTAAAATATATTCCAGCTCCAGTTTGTAATGTGGCGAGAGGGGGAGCGAGAGAAGGGAACAACAGCATTAGCGGATGTAGAAGTAGCTGGAATGAGAAGCTTTTGTGCCATTAATAACAGTCCTGGCTGGCAGCCAAGGCTGGGAGTGTGGGATTAGCCTGAACAATCAAGACTGCAGGATCAAAACAAGG
>NW_009616337.1:0-285 GCF_000690535.1 Cariama cristata
TTGGCACCAGCACCAGCACCAGCAGCCCTCGCAGGGGACGAGGGAGGACACTTGGTGTGATGGATGATGACAAGGGACAAGGACACTGGGAGCTTCACATTAAAATATGCACCAAACAAGTGCCCTTCCCCACCCAGCCCCACAGCCGCACCAGCACCTCCGGCTCGGAGAAGAGTGTGCGGTGAGGGGTGGCTGTGCCCGGGGACGTGGCCGTGTCCCCAGCGTGGCCACGCTCCACAGGTGACCAGCAACCGTGACTGGGAAGGAGGGAGAGCGAAAAACAGG
>NW_009616337.1:338-2027 GCF_000690535.1 Cariama cristata
AAAAAACTGAAGCTCCGGTGCTGCACCTCAAGCATTGACCTGCACTTCAGGAGCTTAATTAACAGCAAAGCTGGCAGCAGCAGGATTCACACTAATTGCGACTGACCTACATTTTAGGGGGGAGAAAATGCTGAAAACTAATTAAAGACTGCATGTGGACCCAGGTGCTGCTGGATCAGGCTGGGGAAAAAAAATGGATTCCCTGAGGTTTTGGTGTGGCACAGAGCAGTGGTTCAGGGCGAGTCGTTGCAGAGATGCTCCTGCAGGCAGGAGACACTGTCAGAGCCATCCAGAGCAGCGGCTTCTGCCTGCATCCCTGCCTCCATCCCTGCCTGCATCCCTGCCTCCATCCCTGCCTCCATTCCTGCCTGCATCCCTGCCTGCCCCCGAGCACAGGGCAGCTGCCAAATGCAGGTGAAGCAGCCGAGCAGAAGGTGGGAAAAGGCAGGGGCCGCTGCCAGCAGCACACAACGGCTCCCGTCGGTGCCACGTGAACCAGATGCCCAAGCCTTCCCCCACACCACGGCGAACAGACTTTCCAGCTTCCAGCTATTCTTATTTTTTGAAGGAGCTGTAGTTCAATTCCATACTCAGAGCCCTTCAAAGGCACAGCTGGGGGGTTTAACGTCTAATAAGCATCCAAAGACAAAAGACGATGTCTGTCAATGCACTGAAACACGAAATACACCACCAGGCCTGATTGCAATGAGAGGGGTTCTGTTGTTCAGGGTTCGTTCTTAATCTTGCTCAGTTTATTATAACAGAGGTAATACTCACAGCAGGCCACCCGCTACGCAAAAGTGGGCAGGAAAGCCATCCCCGCAACTCAGCTCTGTTGTCGCCCTTCGCAATTTCAGTTTTTATGTGTCCTTTTTCCTGGGGTGTTGACAACGTTATTAAAATATCTTCTAGCAGGGGCTGCAGCGGAATGCCTGGAGTGCCTTTGTTGGAGGAAAATAATGATTGTAAGTTAAATAACCCTCAGGACGTCAGATAAATAAAGTTGGAACCTCGCAGATGCAGGAAAAATTAAATTACCAAGTGCAGATGGTCCTCAATGAAGAGCAGCACTATCAACACACCAACGGCCCCGCTGGCTGCAGCCCCGGTGCGGTCCCACCCCAGCGACTGCACGAGCGCGGTCACTCGGAGGCAGAAAGGAGGGAGGAGAAGGTGCCCACGATGGAGCGAAACCCCAAAACGCGCACCCCGCGCTGGACCCCTGCTCCCCCCCAAACCAAGGTGCCCCCGCCACCGGGCTGCTGCCCCGCACCGCTCTCGGTCAGCCAGCCAGCGGCTGCACTTTGGGTAATGCCTCTCCCTCGGTCCACGCGGTCCCCACGGGGTCCCCGCAGTGCTGGTGAACCACACCGCGGCACATCCCGGCCCATCCGCAGGTGCCTGAGCCCACACTGGTGAAGGCTGCGGCGTAACCTATGGTCAGCAATCACACGACAACCTGGCCTCTCCCCAGCTTTTCCACACATTAACTCATTAATTAAAGCTTTAAAAATTAAATCGGATCCATGGATTAACTCGCTTCACAATTAATCTGACAAACCGAAAGCTGCTCGCTGACACCATCCAGGCTCCAACCAGGGGAACCCCTCACCCTGGCTCCCCGGCACCTCTGATGGGCGCTGGCTCCAGCGATGCTGCCCAGGAGCACCCACCCACAGAGCATCCCCC
>NW_009616338.1:0-18489 GCF_000690535.1 Cariama cristata
AGTTGCCAGGTATGGGAGTTGTTCTGAGAGCAGAAAAAAGCATCCCATGTCAGAGGATGATGGAGCGCCACCTCAGCAACTTGCTGCTTTTTATTTACCTGGGAGCAGAGGCTCCAAATCCTGTCTCCTGAGCTGGTCCGAGGGGACCAGCCTTGGTCCCCTCCCATCCACACCCACCCCTGCCAGCACCCTCTCGGATCCGGGCTCAGTAATTAAATGCAGGTGTCAGCGAGGGCACCCGGACCACTCTTTGGGTGCTTGGAGCTCTGTCGATCCACAAAGGGCACGGCGGGCACTAGGATTTCTAATTAACGCGAGCCGGGGGCTGGAGGAGCGGGGACTGCTGCCCGTGGAGTCCTTCTCTCCAGGCCAGGCAGACCCCGACTGTCAGCACAACCATCAACCGAGAACGTGGAAACCATCAGCAGGCGACACGCGTCCTCCCCGCGTCAGGAAGCGACGGGTGTTGTCGGGAGAAAACACCTGGAAATCTGTCTCTCGGGTGGATGAATTCGGGCAGCTAAAAGGGATGTACTCAGGATTGCCTGGTATGTTTTGCAAACGTAGGGTCTTTCAGGTCCTGTCGTTAGGAGCTTTTCAGTTTCTCATCTTTCTAATTAAACCCCTTCTTTTCTTAAGAAAGTCAGAGGTGGGGGCCAGATTCTGCTCACAGTTACATCTGTGTGAAGTCCAGGCTGTTACTGCTGCACGCACGGAGCCGGCTCTGGCATTACGGATTTGAAGCTGTGAATTAATCCCACAGGAAGGCACATTTACATCACTGAGAATGTAAGGGGAACGGCGTAACAAAACTGGCTCTGTGTATTTGGGCTTGTGTAGTGACGGATGTGTCCTACTCTACAGCATCCATTGCTACAAACCCTCTAAGCTTGTAACCGGCATCCTAAACTGAGGTCCATCCCCACAACTCACAGCTTACCCTTGCACTAAAATCGCTCCCGTCTCAATCCTGGAAGCATAACCAAAATCTCACAGCCTAAGCATTAAGTCAGAAAATAACCTAAAGTTTAAAAGAAAAGCCAAAATAAATTAAAAAAAAAAAAAAAATTTGGGATGACGATCCACTTTTATATGGCTCCGTAGCGAGGAAGAGGCCGGGCCAGGGTAGTACAGAGGCGACCACACAGCATATTTTGAACAAGGCATCTCTCGCAGGGTGAACCTGTGGGCCAGCAGTAGTAGATTTTATTTTTAAAACCGAGCAGTCAATGAAATGATGGACTGCGGATGCTCCGCAGGGCACAAAATGAGGTCCAAAGCATACAACCCACGTAACAGCAAATTATTCTGACTTGACCGTTACCCACAGGTAATGAAGCTAATGAGCTAACGAGGAGTCACCAACCCAGTGTTGGTCTCGAGTGGGAGATGTTGGCCTGAACCCGTTGCAGCGAATGACAAGTTGCTCGGCTCTTAGCATGGGAGCAGCCTCAAATCCTTCGTAAGTCTGGTTTGGAGTGAAATTTTGTGGGGGTTACGAATAATGGTGGAAAGGAATGATTAAACAGGAATTTAAGGTTGATTGTGCAAGCTGAATTACTGCTTTAAGAAGGGGAATCTCTCAGCTGATGGTTGTTTTTGCCAGATTACTTCGAATTGCACTGTCGGTGCTGCCAATCTAACACTGACCCCGACCCCCATCCCCTTCTCCTTGGCTCTCTCTCTGGGCCGCCGGTTTCTGACTCCAAGCGAGCTGGGGAGGAGAAGGGAGACCAGAAAAGCTGCTACGGCCCCAGGAGGAGCGCACAACTCACCCAGGTGAGCTGCACTCAACCATCACATTTGTCCGTCTTGCCTTTGTCTTGCAGCGTGGCATGTTCACATCTAATTATGATCGGACAGTGCAAATGCTTGGTATCGTTGTAATATTTATTCCTGTGAATAACCCCTCTAAAGTGAAAGAGTTGGTGTTTGCATGATCAAAGCCGCTGTAAACTCCGCGTTCTCTGAGGTGGCAAGTGTGTTTTATATTTGCTCCCTAAGCTGCTTTGAACACTCTGGCCGCTGCAAAAATAATGCATTAACGATGAGTTTTCAATAACGATACTTAACAATTCTTCACTGATGAGAAGGGAAAATGTCTGATTCAACCATCATCTTGTTACGGGTTTTTGGCTTTTTTTCTTTACGAGATTGTTAAATAAGCACGAATGAGGTACAGTACCCTAGGGTTTATCGGAGGCGTAAGCATCAGACTCATTCACAAAATGCTCCCCATTATTGCATGTAATTGAAAAAAAACAAAAGAAAATAGTCTCCTTGGGAGCTTAACATATATGATTTCTTTTAAAGAGCTAATCCTGTGGGAGATAGGCAGCATTAATTCCGTGCATGCTCTTTTTAACTTGCATTAATTTTTTAATCCTTTCAAGACCCAACGTTCCTAGTTAAATGCGCCTTTTTTTTTTTTTTTTTTTACTTATTGCTTTTGCCTTTTTTTTTTTTTTTTTTAATTAATGCTTATGGTCCAATGTCAGGTCGTTTTCTCTATGCATTTCTTGGATACTTAACTTTATTGCTCATTGATTTACGTTATGGTGGGGCCCAGCACTGTCCGTCATTGCGCTTAGGTACTCTGCAGACTTCCAACAAAGACGATGGCCCAGTCTACGCGATCAGAAACAGTCGGGCAAAAGCAAAAAGCAGCAGCTCCTAGGCCGGGGACAGGGGGACGTGGGAGGGCAGGCAAGGCCAAGGGGACATGTTCAGATGTTGTTGTGGAGTTTTGCAGAAACCACTGCCCCATTTTCCTGACATACCTTCTCCTTGTCTGTTGCATACAACTTCTTAAAAATATACATCACTATAAAGTGATGGAGAAGTAGAACTAACACTGGCGAAGGTGGTGGAGGACAAAGCAGGCTCTTGATGGGAATTCGATTTTATTAAACGGCCTGTGGGAGGAAAACATTTGGAAATAACACTGGAGGCTTCTCCTCTGCTTCAATTCTTTTGTTCCTGTAAGAAGCTACCTTGCTGCCTTTCCTGATTTTATTGACCCAAAGGACAAACATGTGCTGAGGTAGCAACTGGGCACGGAGCGATGGCTGGGGCGCACGGAGGCCCCAGCGCAAGGGACGCGATGCAGATGTCCTGAGAAGGGCTTTCCCTTCCTGGTGCTTGCAGGGGGTACCGGTGGTGACACCTCTTCCACATCATGGGATAGAGGACTTCTTGTCCCCTGCCACCACGAAGCCCGGGAAGTTTCTCGTTGCCACCCTCGCAGCATCTGGGAATGGCACCGAGCGGCAGAAGACGGGAAGAGAGAGAAGATGTTATTGAAGGTCATAGGTCAGGTTCTGGGAAACTCTTTAAACTTACCCCAATTTTGTCTACCTAGCATTTCATCAAAATGCAGCCATGTTGTAAACAAATCTGTGAAGCCTGTCTCTCCAGTGAAGCCCATTACATTTTGTGCTGCACGACTTTGATCTCGCAGAACAGTCTCTTTATATTAAGTAATAAGGCATCATTTGGTTTGCATTTCATCCATTCTTTATCACGTTTACGTTCAGGTAATTGCTTCCACATGCTCTTTAGTAAAAGCAAAATCCAACTGCACTTCAGGCATGTTTACGTTTATGGATGGATTGAGTATGTCAAGTGTTGATGCTTTCATTTTTTGTGGGTTTTTTTTTTTTTTCCTCCAAAGCGACCAGTCCTCAAAGACCACTTTGGAGGGGGGAGAAGGAGAGTCAGTAGTTCACGTTTCAAAATTTTCCAAAATTGTTCCTAACTGAGATGTTTTTCAAAGCCCTGATTTCCCATACACAAAGCTTTAACGCTTGCCATGCCATGGGGTTTGTGTCAGGGTAGGCCTCCCGTGCCTTCAGTTGCGTGTTGCCATTTAATGTGGCAAAAGCTTTAACCCTTTCTATGCTACCAGCTGTAAATAAGATAAGCCTGGGACTATTTGTTCAAAGTGGAACAAAGCCCTATTTTGTCTTTCCTAGGAATTTGGGGCGAGTAACTCCACTTGTCTCCTGTGCCGCTAGCAGAAACAGAAATAGTTTGCCAACTACAGCATAAACGGTGAAGCCTAAGAGAATAGCAGCGTGAACATATTCATGCTAAAATACAGTGATTTTTATTTTAATTTTTCTCTCTTTTGCATGAAAGCTATTGTTGAGAAGGAGTAGGAACAAAGTACGGGCTGTACTGGAAGAGGTGGAACAGATCTGCGTTCTGCGTGCTATATAAAGATCCATCTTCATTCACCGACAGTTGTTGTCAGCGGTGTGGACTTTTTTTTCTTCTTTTGCGAATGTTAATGGAAATGTAGTAGCACGTTTTACCAGAGACATTTACAGCTGTTAAGATGGAGGGAAATGGAAAGAAGCTGTGAGAAGATGAACCCAGGAGATTTGACACCTGCTTAGGTGACAGGAAGCATGAACTGAGCGGAGAATCTCTTGTTCTAGGGTCACCGCAAGCCTTGCCAAATTTGGTCGTTTAGGAACTGTAGTAAATGTTGTAGGAGCGTTGCATGTGTTGTTTTTTTGGTTTTTCGTTTTTTTTCACTGATGTTGGGTGGGGTTTTGGGCGGGGAGGTTGGTCAAGTGGGTTTTTTTATTTTTCCAAGGGAAGGAGCACTTTAACTAGTCCCTCTTAAGCAGAGAGCAGCGAGCCAGTCACCCTTGCCTGGACCTTAATCCACCTGACTGTATTTGTGAAGTAGGATGGAGGGCCTGGCAACCTGATTTGCGTGTAGGTTCTGCTCTGTTCACTTAACAGAAGTGCTACTGTAGTGTGCTAATCTCTCGTTTCTGCTTGGGCGCCTCCAAAAAGTCCCACCCAGATCATCTGTTTATCCTGGGCACTTTATAATATAGGGGCACTTGGTAGTCCTTAACGTAGGCTTCCTGCTACTATCCCTAGAAAGTAAGACAGTGATAAGGAGTTCCTGAGTAACTTAGGTTACTAAGTTACCTGCAAAAAGCAAAAGCAGGTCTAGAGGGGGCTTAGCTGAAGGATGTATCCTCAGGACCAGTGTCTTGCAGCCTAGCAGAAACGTCTGATCTGGGATGGCAATTTTTAGCAAGTTAAGGGCGCGGTTGCCAGCCCGAGGATAGGAGCTGTGTGAGACTATACGGAGAAGGGGGAGCTGCCTTCCCCCAGCCGGGAAAGCGTTTTAGCTCCAGCTCCATCAGCGGTGACCCACGAAGCAGCAGCTCCTGAGCCCCAGTGTCTGCAAGGACAAAGGTTGCGTAGAGCATCCCCGTGTGAGAAACGTATCTTTGCCTTGTAAGCAGGAGACTGGCTCTCTCACCATGGTGTGCCACAGGTTAGGAAGTTTTTATGTATTTTTTGTAAAACCTAGTGTGGTTGAGTGCTGCACAGACCAGAAAACAATGAGACCATGTGCTTGGCTCCCTGAGCCGGTGTGTGCGTGTGCAGTCACTTGCCCATTGCTGTCGTAATAGTTCTGAGATCCAGGGAGGGGATGCAGACAAAAATCGTCTTCATTAAATGTCACGTATCATGAACACTTCCAGAATTCTAGTACAAGATGTGTTGGAGACTGAATTTCTGCTTGGACTACCAGCAGAAGTATTTCATATTGAGAAAAGCCAGAACACAGAGAAAGGTCTCTGACAGGGCTCCCTGTATCCTTGTGCGTTTGTCCTTGAGGGAAGAGATAAAGTTAAAAAAATCAAGTTTGTTGTAAAGAATACTGCATTTTTATTAGCCTTTAACTAATGGACAAGGACTAGTTGTACATTTTTGAGGCACAGACTGTGGCTACTTTTGCAACTGTAGTCTACAAACTTTGTGTGAGATACCTTTGGTCATTACTGGCAGAGGGCAGATGTCTTGGAGTGGTCCATTTGGATATTAGGAAGAACTTCTTCACTGTAAGAGTTGTTAAGCATTGGAACGGGCTCCCCAGGGAGGTGGTGGACTCACCATCCCTGGGGGTTTTCAAAAAACGTTTAGATGTGGCGCTTCGAGATGTGGTTTAATGGGCATGGTGGTGTTGGGTAGACGGTTAGACTTGATCTTTGAGGTCTCTTCCAACCATAACGATTCTATGATTCTGTGATTCATACTACAATAAACATCTTGAAGAGCAGAGATAAATAATTGTTCTTTGACCATGAAAAGCATAGATTTGTAGTATAATTGAGGTTGGAAGGGGCCTCAGGAGGTCTTTAGTCCAACCTCCTGCTCAAAGCAGGGTGAGCTATGGGATCAGACCAGGTTGCTTATGGCTTTGTCCAGTTAGGCCTTGAAAACGTTCAAGGATGGAGACTCCACAGCCTCTGTGAACAACCTGTTCCACTGCTTGGCTGTCCTCACAGGGAAAACGATATTCCTGTCTGAACTACTCTTGTTTCAGCTTTTGTTCATGGCCTTTCATCTTCCCACTGTGCATCACTGTGAAGAGCCTGGCTCTGTCTTCTTGATAACTTCCTCGCAGGTACTGGTGGAACTGCTTTTGGGTCTCCCCAAACTCATGTCTTCTCCAGGCTGAGCAAGCCCCAGTCCCTCAGCCCTCTCCTCATCAGGCTAGCACTCCAGCCTGACTGCCTTGGGGGAAGGTCTGGGGGCCCAGAACTGGGCAAGGGATCTAAGCGTGGTCTAAGGAGTGCTGAGCTGAGATGGGGGATCCACTTGATCTTGCTGGCTGTGCTTCTGTTGACAGAGCCCCAGGTGTTCCTGCCCTTCCAGACCTCTGATGCTCAGTACGTATCTGCAAGGTTATTTCAGCAGTGGTGTGCTCAGCACCCTCTCCATTCGGGGAGCTGACGCAGCCCCATCGGCTCCACTCCCCACCCGAACCCCAGCAGCCGCATCGCAAGAGAAGCGTGCTAGCCGCGCTAACGAAGGAAAGGGGTTAATTTCTCCTGGCTTGTACATAACCCTACGCTTCCAGCTCAGTAGATGGAAGGAATGTGATTAAATCGGGGTTGATACCAAGACTGAGAACAGATGTGAGAGTGAATTGGCAGAGCTGGAATTCAGATGGGATGCAAATAGCAAAAAGGAGTGGGTGGAAACTGTCACAGGCTTGTCTTACAGGTGCTTGGTCTAGACCCCTGCATTTGCAGAGACTCCTGTATTTTCCTTCTCACCAATTCTTATTAATCCAGTTTCTCTCATTAGCGGGCCCTTTTTCGCTTAACATTGATGTCCATCAGTTCAAGCCTCCCGTTCTCTCCCCTGAAGGACAACTTGGGTAAAAAGTTCCCTTCGGCTCCAAGTAGGTGATAAGTTGTAAATAGTGCCAGTTTCCCTGCCTCTCTCGCAAGACAACCCTTGAATGCATTCGCTCCCGTTTGTAGATAGGGAAACTGAGGCACGCAGTGCAAATGTTTTTAAAAACAAATAGACAAAAATAACCCAACCACTACAGGCTGTTCTTACTCCCTTCACAGAAGCAACTGGCAGACCCTGCAGAGAGCAGAGCCCGGGTCTGGGCTGGGCTTGCAAAAGCCATGTTTTTCCCTAGGACTCTTCTCTTCTCTTAGTTGTTACCCCTTGCCTTAGTCTGTCCGTAGGGTTGGTTTCTGGGGTTTGTTTATTTTATTTTATTTACACTGGCTGTGACATCTGTCTTGTAACAGAGCAAACCCTTAAAATCAGCCCAGGCTGTCCATTTGCAGCATAACAGACGCACTTGTAACTCAGCCACAGGGATGTAGCAAGCTTTTCCATCACAGGGTGGGAAGACTCGTATGGCTTGGACCTGAGACAAAGCCTTCAAAGGACCCACCACTCCTTGCAGCGACCTGTGTCGGTCTTACCACCGCCCATTCCCTTGGTGGATTTTTCAGGATTTACGTCACCGCTCCAGAGCGTTAACGGCAGTCTTCTCGCAGAAGTAATATCGGTTGTAGCCAGTGAAAAGCAAAGTACTGCAAACACAGGTCTTGGCAGCAAAGTGAGGAGAGAACGGACCATCAACCCAAAAATTTGTTACTGCATTTATTTGTAACTCTTTAATCTCCTCAGCACTTCATTCCGCAAATGACTAAGAATTAGGGTTTTGCTGATCTTTACTTAAAAAGGAGCTGTGGGGAAAGCAATTTACCTGACTATGTAGCTGTAACACAGCGCGGAAGCGTTGTCTTTATGTACAGAGATGAGGAGAAACGAATGCAGGTCCCAAGGGGCAGGCGTGTTGGTTGAGCAGGTCGCTCAATACTTGCGGTTGCTCAATGGACCCGGACCCCAGATCCCCTCTGGGCTGCATCGCTGCTCGGCTCCGCGCTGAGAGGGGGACGAAAGGGAAGGGGTGCACCAGGGAAAGCTCTTTATGCTCTCCAAAACGGTCTTACCAAGGGCAGAAGAAAGGAGGGAGAGAGGCACCTGGCCGGCCCAAAGAGCCATATTCTGTTTGTATCATTCACAGGCACATACCGAGGATTACTTAGGCCCGCGTTGTTGAACACAAGCGTGCTTGTAGCTCCTGCTCAGGAGAAATAGGTTGAAAACTGTTCAGCCTTTACAGAAAATATGGCTGTTGCGATGCTGTCAAGGTCACTGTCAACCTGGGTTATCCGCTGTGTAAGTGCTAGCCGCACAAATCAGGCTTAGCTAAGGGCTATAATTCATACACTCAGCATTTCGTGGATTATGTCCTTTAGCTTTCCCTCATTGCCATTGTGGATATTCATTTAGCTCCTGTGTATGACTCTTGCAATTTCTCTTTGGGGCGGCTTCCCCATGTGATGCAGTGTTTCTCTGTGTATATTCCTTAATCGCAGGCGTACAAACTCAGTCTGTACGAGTCATTTTATATATAATGCTTATTGTTATCTTTGAATGCAGATGGTTCACCTTTAGACAAAACAATAGAAAAATACAGGTGGGGGGGGGGATCAATGGAAAAGTTACAAAAACCGCAAGAAATATTAACAAGGAAGCTCCTGTGGTTACGGCACCCACGGGAGAGTCAGGAAACCTCAGCTCCCTTCCCAATTCTGACCCAGACTTCTTCAGGAGCTTTCTGATCTCCAGGTGTCCAGCTTTTATTTATAAAACAAAGACAATGGTATTTCCTACCTTGTGGATTTATTGAGATCAACTGAATTCCTGATTCTAAAAAGTGTGGTAAGAAAGTATTACGAAAAGCAGTTCGAGCATACGCGTACGCTATTCTATTATCTTACAAAACTGAAGGCATCGATAATAAGAGGAGTGGTGCAAAATAAAACAAATTTTTCTGTCCAGCAAAGCAATTATTCTGTATAATCGAAGCAGCCTTTAGATTGTGCAATCCACACACGTTCCCTTCAATAATGAAGTGTTAAAGTCTAAAGGACGTGTGCGTGGGCTCAGCCCCCGTATGCCGGGCTGGCGGGGGCAGGAATTTTGAAATAGGCCACTTAGATCCACAGGTCCCTATTGCAAGGAAAGGACCATCTCTTCTGAGATACTGTGCTGAAGAATCTGTACCTCATTCTGTAAGATTGTCAGCCAAGATATCATTTATTTTTTTCCCCGTTAGTGCTGAAGTCGCTGTAGTATATTAGCTTATACCCTTCGGTTGTCTGGTTCTCATTCATAGTGTTTCTAGCTAACATTAGTTTTATTTCCTACAATGCCGCAACAGTTTCTTTATATCCTTTACACTCCAGATGTGTAGGCACCTTCATCGCTTTGGGACGTTGCCTGTTTCTCTCCAGCTCTGTGATTCAGCCAAGTATCTTGGCATAAGACTTTCTCACCGCTTACTCCTTCTAAACAATTTAACGCATTTAAGTGGCCTTGAACACGATCGCTTCTACTACACAGCTGGGCCTTCAGCAAATCCCCAGAATCAACCAGCCTGAAATTTCTGAGCCTGAAATTTGACTCGCAGTGGTGTTGCCTCCGGCCCAATCTTCTGTATTGCAGACAGTTTGGCTTGGGGAAAAAATAATGGGTATAGTCGCTTACACAAAGTCCCTTTTTTCATTCTGCCCTATCCTGCCATTCTGATCCTATTTATACCTCTGAAGAAATAATTTAAGAAGTGTTTCAGTCTTTGCTGCTGATTAATTATCAACTGCTTTCAGTGGAATTTTCCGTTCCTTCCTCTTGTCCATTCTGCTAAAAATAATTTAATAATAGTAAAAAAAAATAAACAACCCCCCCATGACTGTCAGGTATTAAGCCTTTCTGACCAAACGGAGAAACTTGGCGTACCCTAGGTTAGTTATTACACATGCACATTCAGTTTGTATTATTGCCACCTCGACATACAGGTCACCCGTGACGGGGTGCCGTGTTTTAAGTTGACCATGGGTAGACTGAAACACCCTTGTGTCGTTCCCTAATGACTTGTCTGTCAGTAGGGAACAGGTGTTTTAGAATGTACTTTGGACAGAAAGTGAAATTTTGAGGAAAATTTAAACCTTAGGTCCTTAGAAATGCATAAAATTATCCATTGCTTAATCAATTATACGCACGTACATGCCCTCTCCCGCAGAAGAGGCTGGATCAGGCATCTACATTATTTGATGTAATTATGTCGGTTGTAAGAATAAAATGCAATTGATACGGAGTCTTTCTGGGTTTATTTGCCATATGTGGCACACAAAAACAAATGGTAGGTTACCTCTGAATTTTTATTTCAAGTATGTTACTCACATTTATATGTAAAAATTGATTATAAAAAAGCAAATGTGGCATTAATTTACCACGCTCTAAGTAAACTGCATATCCCTTGTAGCCATTCTTCTGGTCAGAAAGCCCCTTGGACTCCAGCAATGTAGACATCTACCCTGCTCTCAGAGGCAATACTGAGGGATGCACAGTGCTTTCTTCCCATCAGCACTTCAAAATTAGTCAAAGGATTACAAAAAGAGCCTCCTTGTCAACAGCCTGGAATTCCAAACTGAATTAAAAATCGTAATGTTGCAGTTTACTTCTTGAAGGATTTTTTTTTTTTTTTTTTTTTTTACCTCAAGATTGGGTTCTTAAGTGTTGGGAAATTCTCGTGTTTTGGCTCAGATTCTCCTGTTGTGGCATAAACACCCCCAGTCACTCTAGACTCCTCTTGCTTCTACCTTCTGCACCAGCAGCCTGGTAAGGGAGGTTCCTTGATTTCGGACTCCAGAATCTCTCTTGCTTCCCTTGGTCCAAGAGGACAAGTCTTCTCTCCCTTATATTGTGTGCCTCAGTTCAGCTTTTCTCATGTCCTTGTTTCACATATACCACACACTGTCAGCACCAAAAGCAAGTGCTCGTATGCCCCATCTTCCATTTCTATATCTCACGGCTGACTTAATCCATCCTAAAGATATGGACAGTTGATTTCTTCCAAGCTACGGCTTTGGTCATCACTCGTGTAACTTGACTGACATAGGTGTCACATACGTTTGGCTTCGTGTTTTATAAACCACAAAATAAGTCATCTTTACCTGTCCTTAATATCACAGGCTGCTTCTTTCTTATTTTTGTTGGTTTAAGGTTAACAGTCTAATGAAGTTTCCTATGGATTCACCTGTCTAGAGATGTCTCTGGGAAATGTGTCCCTATTTCTCTTGCAGAGATAGAATGTTCCTCTCAGTCCAGAAAGATTTCCAGAATATTTTCTTCCTTCTTATATTCCAGCCTGTCTGTCACTCCAAGATTTAAAAGTGAATGTTGATTCGATCCACCCAGGACAAGAGCATCTTCAGCTTACTTGAAGATCGCATGACAAGTTATACCCCATTTGCAGTAAACGAACTCCATCCGGAATCAGGTTCGGAGCAGAGACAGCCCCGCACGCTGTTCCCTTCCTACTGCAGCATCTCTTGTGTTTGCCTTTGGAAGATGAGAGCTATTAGTTCAGCGAAGAGCTTAATCCCCTGGCTTTGCGCCGCCATGGCCTCCCTACAGCTTGGTCTTTGTATCACAGGTGTGGTCTTGCTCAGAATGAGAGGGCTGCACGGCGGAGTGACATAAAGTTGACGCCAACTTCATAACAGCGTCGAGAGGGCTGCACGGCAGAGTGAAATAAAGTTGACGCCAACTTCATAACAGCGTTGTAACACCGTCGGCTTGCTGTAATGGCATTTCCTAGTCGCCTAACTCCCCAAAGTTACTGTAGTGCATAACAGTGCTTTTTGAAGGCTTGTCCAGCGCAAGCAGCTCCCTGGCAGGGTACCTATACTTCCAGGCTGTTCTGAAGAGGCCACGTATATTATCCTTATTCTTTCCTCTCCGTACCACTCAGCCGTCCAGCTCAGGTCGTGTTTACTGATGAGCCCACGGTGCCGTCAACGGCAACTTAGACAGAACTTGAAGTAAGCTCATTTTTGCAAGTGCTGTTGCTGTTTAAATCCTGGAAAGTTGTCATTTCGTGTACGTTGATGAGGGTGAGCATGTGTTTCATATCTGGGCTGGTTTTTTGAAAATTGGGAGACATACTCTCTTTTCTTAGACACGTCTGAAAGAGAAAACAGAAAGGAAAGCTTAAAACGGAGAATTCCTATGAAAGGCAACTTTTAAAAAAGTTTGAACGTTTTGCTTTTTGATTTGTTTCCCACCAGGAGCACCTGGTACAAAGAAAAGCCACTGTTTCTTGCTCAATCAAGGAGTTTTATAGGACAAAAACCTTAGTCACAAAAAGAAATTTATATTTAATTGAAGTTTTCATATGAACAGGCCTTGCATCAAGCTCTCGCAAGTATGTTTCCACCTGCCTTCAAAACAGGCCAGTGCCTGAAATATTTTCATCAAGCTGTCAAAGTAAAGTTCCAGTCCTGCCAACCAGTCTTAAACTCAACAGCAACAGTAAGTTTACTGGAGATAAGGCACAGTCTCCACTAAAGGAGAGGACAAGGCAACCTGTAAGAACTTAACAGGCATTTTAAATAATGAAGTTCACTTGTGAGATCAGGGCGATATTAAATTTTGATGAAAGCTAGGTTGATATCTGAGACTGGACCTCACCCAAGAGTAAGATACACCTAATTCCACTAGAGCGGTTATCTTCACTACGCAGCTCTGCTTGCTTTCTTTTTTTTTATTTTTTTAATTCCACTACTAAAACTGGGACTTTTTTTTATGTATGGGAAGGAGAGCTTTCTGTAGAGATCTGAAATTCTTTCAGGACTCTGAGCAGAACAGGGGCATCTGTCTCTTCTGAGCGATATCCTTGCTTTCATACTTTCATCCTGACAAATTCCTACAAGATTTATCTTGTCAAACTTTAGTCTGAACAGCACAAATTACTGGCAGGATTGTCAATCTAAAAAAGAGACAGGCATAAATTTAATTGCTCCCTGAAGATAGATGGAAAGCTACATTTAGCTGCGGCTAATTAGATATTCTCCAATCAACAGTTATGATTCATCTGCTGAGGAGCAAAACAAGAAGGCAGATATGAAATAGGCAGCAAAAGTTAAATCTGACCTCCCAAAGTGCCGGGGTTGGTTTTGTATTGTTTTTAATTAGAAATGCAGGTGATGTTGCACCCGCGGCTCATGTTGTCTCTAAGCCAGAAGGCGCAGACCTCTGCACAAGGGGATGACTTCACCGCTACCGCAGACAAAGCATGGGTTTGCTTCTGGGAAGCGAGCTTCCCAAATACCTCCTCTCCCCACCTTTCCCAGAACTACCAGCCGGCATTAAGGACATGGATAAAACCCCAAGGAGGTTCTTTTTCCAAGGATCTTAAAATGTCCGTTTAACAAGAAAGACGGAGCTTCACAAAAATGCCCATCTGAAATGGGGTTGTCACCAATTTACAGGTATGGAAACTGAGGCAAAAAATAGGTGGACGTGGAGTTGTCCATCATGCTGCCACCCAAAGCAATGCCACAGGTGGGGAAGGGATCCCAGGGGCCTGCGCCTCCATCTTGGGCAAATGCTGTTCCCAAGTGCCAAACCAGAAAAACTGTTGACGTGCCCTTAAACTGAAGAGTAGCTTGCGCTCGGAGTAACTGGAAGCAGAAATGGGCAGCGGGGTGTAGGAAAATAACTGTCTGGTTTGAGTTAGGTCGAGATGCGGTGAAATGTTTTATCTCTTTGGGACTCCATCCTGTGTTCCTCATGCACCTGAGTTTCCTCTGGCTCTGAAAATATTGTGTGAGTATTTAAGGGATTTGATGGTAAATTAAGTATGAACGCTAACTTCTGACTGGCTGTGTTAAGGTGGTGTTAGCAGAGAAAATGAGGGGTTTGGGGGTTTTTTGTTGGTTTTGGTTGGCTTGTGAGAAAGGGAATTACTTACACAGGTAAAAAAGATGAGCAGCAAGTAAAAAATCCCAAGGCAAGTCAGCATGAAAAGCTCGGCTTTGTACTTTTTTAATTTTTCATCTTCTATTCCAGGGCAACCTAAAATGTAAAGCAAGGGTGTTACGTTGTTCTGGTGTTTCTAAAGTATTTTAAAACTGTTACCCTCATGAAATGCCACCCCGAGCATGGGACAGTCAAGAGTCTCTACTGTACCTGTTACTTTCAGTGTGACGGTGCTGCTCAGGTTGCGTTCTCCGCTCTGTGCCCCCAAAGCGCACTTATACGTCCCGCTGTTTCGGCTGGTTGCGTTTTTGATCCTTAGTGAAAAGAAGGTGTCGTTGGAGAGCTCCAGGGACCCCCCAAGTTCTTTTGGATAATGAGATTCCACATCAAGGACTTTCCATGCTATTCCTTCGCCATCTCCAGCCATCTGCAAAACACAAATATATTTTAGATCTTGGGTAACGGCGTCATCCTGAGTTTTAGGGGAAAGAGCGTTTTAAAGCTGGCTTATGGCTGAAAATACAGGGGCTGAACGGTGACACACACAGACACCTCAAAAGCATCTAATACTTTTGGATTCTAAGCATGAACGTATTTGCTTTTTTTGCTTAAATAGACACTATATTTATAAATGGATGCTCTAGAGCTATTCCGTAATAGCTTCTTAATCTGCCTCACCTGGACACAACCCTGGTAGAGATGTAGCATGATACAAGGCAGTGGTAGAGTCTGCTCTCAAAATGTCTACACAGAGGCCCCAAAAGAGTTCAAATGGAGAGAGAGAGAGAGAGATGGAGCTGAGGCAGCGAGAAGCAGCTCCGAACCGCTGGCTCTGGGAACCAGACGTCCCCAGGAGAGCCTGGCAGCGGGCAGGTCAGATCCATCGCTTTTGGCCATACCGTAGTGGGAATTAAACCTGCCTACCCGGCAGGCACGCCGCAGCGTGCCGGCTCTGCCAGCACGGGTTGGCATCGTCCCAGCCACCCCACGGCCCAGGGCTCCTTGTGGGAACGCGGCCCTGGAAACTGCGCTTTTCTGTGCCAGTTTCTGTGCAGCTGACCCCCAAAAGCACGATGCCTCTCGGGAGGAACAGGGGTTTCCCCCTCCCTCTCCTCCCCTCTCCTCTTTATTGGAACCAAAGAACAAAAAAATTGCTTCGACTCCTTCAGATTGGGTTGCGTGAAGGTCGCAAGCAGGTTCTGGTGCACTTGGGGACCATTTGTATGTTGAATTTCTTAATTGTAACCAGAAAAGCTGCATTCCTTGGCATTGCTGAGAGGCTGCTGGAGGAATGAAGCGTATTCCCAGAACAGTTTGTACTGCGGGGCGATAGGATGCACTGAAAATGACAATTGGCTGGGAACCACAAAGAAGAGAGAAATCACTAACTTGATTTGAAAGATGGGAGAAGGGTTTGAATTAGCCCGTGTCCATTCTTATTCATCGACGTTGCTCCCTGGGATTTGAGGCAGCGTGCCCTCCAGGAAGGTTTCCCGAGTAATGAATTCAGGCTTTCTGTGGACCAGCAGAGCCAGAGCCAGCTCATACGGTCCAAGGCTCAGCTTTTCGGCCAAACCTGTAACTATTGTAAGCCAAGGCTTTTTTATTATTATTATTTTGTTTTAACGGACACATTTTTGGGTTGCATGCTGGTGCTTACTTTCCATCAGTATAGCTACTGCGTCAGGGTGTAACAGTTACCCTGTAAGTTATTAAAATTAACACAATTTTGTCATGCTGAGGCTAGGAGTATCTGGTTTCCCTTTCATGTCTTTGCATGAGGAAAGCGTACTCGGGAGCCTGGAGAGAAATACGGGCCTGATGCCCCATTGTACTTTGCTACTGACTTTGCAGCCCTAAAAGGGTGTAAAAAAACCTGCAAGTTGGGGAACATTTCAGGAACTGGGAAATTAGACAAAAGCACAAGATTTTCATACTTGTAAAGATCCTTTCTCAGAAAGGTTTGGGTTTTTTTTTAGCGCATACAACTGTAACACAGAGCAGTAATTCCCTGGGGCTTTCCACACTTTACCCAGCAAGAGGGAAAAAAGTACCTTCTTCCTCTTAATCCCCCGGTAAATTTAGCCCTGCTTCTCTTTCTTATGACACCCAGCCCCAAGCCGCTACGAGACAATCAATATCCATGGTGGTTTTCAGGCTGTAGGGACGTCACTGTGCTAGAGGGATTTAGATATTTTCAGTCCCTGCACATCGTCAGAGATGTGGCCAGAGGAATTCCAATACCCAGGCTGGGCTCGGCTCTGGTTACAAGTGGGTCAATAGCAGTTAAGTGGATAGAGTTGACCTCCCTCAGATCTCATTTTTGCCGCTCTCCCTTCCCTTCCCACCCCTTTCCTCAGTGAAATTTAAAACTGCGCATAGGGCAATAAAGAGAACCAGCCTGGCCGCCCTTCGCGTTGCCCTAAAATGCAGATAGGAGCTCTGAGCTACACACAGAACGTTAGTTGGGGGTTTTTTTCTCTTTTTTTTTTTTTTTTCTTTTTAATTCACAGGTAGCATAAATAATTTCTGTCTTGGGTGGTCAGTGCTGCTGTGATTCTTGCGGCTGAGACCTGGGAATCAGAAAACACTTTGATCTGTCTGTATGCAATTGTAATCACCACTGCTAGTATAAGGGAGAAGTCAATTAGGTCCATGCATCCTATGCCTGACCATGCGTTTATTCCCTGTGAGACTGGTTGGTAAATGATTTAACCTCTCTATTTTATGGGCACACTGAGGGATAGGATTGATTATTGCCTCCAAAGCTTTTTGAGGCGCTCGGTTGCCGTCACAAGGACGGTGACCCTGGAGACAAGCAGGTCAGAACTTTGCCTTACACAGACCCGCTCCGTGTAAGGCAAAGCGGTGCCCATGAAGCTGCACTAACAACATGCTTTTCCCCAAAATAGAAGAAAAAGTTCCTTTGTGACCTATTTCTAGCTCCCTCACTTGTGGAGAAACCAGTCGCGATCTGGATGGGGGTCGTGAACCTTTGCATTTGGGGAGGAGGAGGAGAAACGGTTCGTACATGTGGGTTTGATTCAGGTTTAATTCGGGGTTTGCACGCCTCTCTTGCTCCATTAAATCTCCCCCCTGGTGAAGAGCAAAGGCAGCCAGCAGCCTCCCTACATTTTTTATGCTGCAGAGACATCTGGTGGCATTTTTCCAGCCTGTACATGCAGGGCATCCATCCCTACTCAGAGGTCACAGCAACCCTTCCTCTGATGCCCAAACCAAGCCTTTTTTCACTGCAATCTTATCTCCTATTATCTTTTTTAAAAAAAAAATCGACCCCTCCCTTTTTAAACTCTCTAAGTAGCAAGGAAACATCTGAGCAAATTTGCAGAGCGTGTCCCTATATCCCAGCTGTGTAAAAGGAAGTCCATGAGATGTTCGGTAAGGTCATCGCTCTGCCTCTTGCTCTCTTCAAGCTAACCTCTTTTCCCCTCAAACCTAATTAAAATTACAAAAATGCCACTTTGTTCACCACCTCCTGTGAATTACTTGGCAGACTCTCACTAGACAGATCATTTTGCGGCTCAAGCTCCTATGATAATCCAACGCTAATTCATGCCAAGTGTCCTCCAGGTGATACCGCAACCCAAGGTAAATGCTAGGGGTTTTACCTAATTAATTCCACGCAAGCTTAGAGGGATCGAAGCGAGCGCTGTCGGTGGCAGCAGCAATCCACTTGTGTAGGGACCATCCTCTTTAATCAGCCACAAAATATTTTCCACCCGCGTTTCGTTTGCTTTTCATTTCCCTTCCACCTCGCTGGTGAGCAAGCTGTGGCATGCCGGCTCCCCCTGCTCCCCACCGCCACAGGGAGGAGAAAGGGGAGGTGGTCTTTTCCTGCTCTTAATGGTTTTACCCAAATTCAAAAGGCAAATCGTGATTCGTGCGGGGACTGGTAGAAATGCTACTGAATCTATTTGCATAAAAAGGGTCTCGTTGCCGTGCTGGCTGCTGGGGGGTTACTGAAGCAAGAATTTTGCTGGGAAACAGGGGCCTGCAGGCTAGCAGCATCGCTCTGCCTATCTGCATAAAACTACCCATTAAGAAAATTAAACAACAAAAGAGATGTGAGTTTATGTTTATTGTCACATGTACATTGGCCAGCGGCAATGTTTGTGACAGGCTTTTTCAGAAATTGGCTGGGGGGGGCAAGTCTGTTGTTTGCCATCACCTCCATAGCAGTGAGAGGAAATGCTACCCCCAGGGACTGATACTGCCCAACGCCTTCATTAATGACCTGGGCACTGGCATACAGTATGACACAAAGCTGGGAGGAGCGGATGATGTACC
>NW_009616339.1:0-254 GCF_000690535.1 Cariama cristata
GCCCTGTCACCTCCCTGGGTGTGCATCTCTCCGAGGCTGCTGAGAGTTTTCCATCCCTGACTCCCAGCCTGGGATGCTGCGTGGCTCAACGGGCTGGCCTCTGCCGAAACAAGCCCCAAAGCACTGCCTGTGACCAGTGACCCTGGCCCACAAGTGGGGGTCCCCAAGGGAGGTGGCTTGCCAAGGACCCCACCTGCCACTGCAGGGAGAAGCGCGTGTGGGGACGGGTGATGGCAGGGATGCTGCGCAGGCAA
>NW_009616339.1:357-635 GCF_000690535.1 Cariama cristata
CTCACCGAACACCCCCCGAGCAGCTCATCCCTGCACCCAGCCAGGGCAGATACAGCCCCAGCACCAGTGCCAGGGGGAAGAAGCGGGCCCAGGCCTTGTTTCTGGAGCACACACCTCCCAGCTTCCCCCGCAGTTGGGCAAATCGTCTCCTGGGAGTGTATTTCCCCAGCTGGGAACTTTCTGTCCTTCCTCTGAAATTGGGCTCGTTCATCAATGCGTGCCTCAAGGGAGAACAGGTTGCCTTGTGCTGGGGTTGCTCCCCGCTCCCCCACTGGAGC
>NW_009616339.1:685-1835 GCF_000690535.1 Cariama cristata
ACCCCTCATCACACGGAGCCAGGTCGAAAGGGGTAGGTTTATTTGGGTATCACCCCTGGGGCACTGGGCAGCATTTATTGCCCAGCTCCTCCTGGCGAGTCCCCTCAAGATCTGGATGAGGTCTTACTGACCCCGTCCTGGGGAGAGGGGAAGCCCATGCCACCCTCCTCACAGCAGCCCAGCCCTGTGCAGCCTCCTCCAGCGGCCGCTGCGCTGCAGAGCATCCCCACCCCAGTGCGGATGCTGCATGGCCCCCCGGGAATGGCGCAGAGCCTCACGCCGCAGGGCGTCCTCCCCCCAGCTTGCGGCACGGCGAGCCCGGGGCAGATGGTGCAGCTTAGGGCCGTGATGCCCCAGGAGCTCCCACGGTGCTGGGGGTGTGGGGTAAAGCTGGGTGCTGCAGTCACGCGGTGCGGTGCAGACGTCCCAGGCTTTCCCGGCCTGTGGCTGTGGACGGTGCATGCTGTCCATCCTTGTGAGCGGAGAGAGTGTCCGCGCATCCCAAGGGATGTGGTAGCAAGGGAAGCAGGTGGTCCTGGTGGGAGATGCACCGGATCCTGCTCTGTGCCAGGGTCTTGGGTGGGCTGGGAGGTGGACAAGGATGGAGGGAATGGATAGCAGCACCTAGTGCGGACTGGCTACGGCTGTAAGCAAGCAGCCTGGGGATGGAGAGCCCCGTGGGAGGTGAAGAAGGCACCTGAAATCTCTGTGACCTAATCCATGCTTTCTAGGAGCATTTCCATAGTGACCTCTGGGAGGAGGCGAGAGGAAAACCCTTGTCTGAGCTCACTTTAAACGTTGGCCGAGGAGGTGTAGCTTTGCCATGAAGTTCAGGGCAGGCCCACGCAGGTGCCGAAACCGTTGCCGGACACCACTGGGGTGGGTCAAGCAATGCTCGGCCCCTATGCTGCCTGAGCCTCGGGTCCGTGAGGCTGGGGGGGGGGCTCTGGCCCAGGTTAGTGGGTACAAATACAACCCCCAGCTCCTTTCCCTTTTCTTTTTAATGGCCCTGGGTGAGTGTGGGCTTGTTTTGGGGCTTCAGCTGGCTCTCACCCTCCCGACCATCATGCCTGCGTGGCGAGGTTGGGGTGCTGCAGCCACCCCTGCATGTGTGAAGTCCCTCTCATGGGGTAGAGCCTGGGGAGGGGGG
>NW_009616339.1:1897-6790 GCF_000690535.1 Cariama cristata
GAAAGGGGACACGATTCAAGCAGCTGCCGGCGATGCTAATGCCAGCGTTTGCCTTCAACCTCGATGCTCTGCCGAAAGCTCTGCTTCTTCGCCCTGCTACTTGGGGAGGTGGATTAATGGTGCTAGGATGCGACCGGCATCCCGTGCAGCATCCGCCGGCCGCCTTTCCCTGCACGGAGGCTGCAGGGATGCTGGAGATGTGTGACAGGCTGGGAGACAGCGTTCGTGTCCCCAGGGTGGACTCTTCGCTCCCAGCAGTGATACCTGGGCCAGGGATAGGGGCATCCTTCCTCCTCCTGCCCCATCCCGGCACAGTGATGCCCGTGCCCACTGGCATAGTCATGAGTTGAGGATCTCACCTTTCCATGCCACAGGAATAGGTCCACTTTTCATCAGGATGGCAGGCAAGCTGGGTGCTAGTACTTCTCTGGCTGCTTGCGGGGAAAACGCAGAGAAGAAAAACTCTTTTTAACACAGAAAGTCCCTCCTTTGAATGTCCCCAAGGGGCTGTTTTCTGTCGAGGAGGGAATATGGGATTTACCAGCGGGCAGGTTCCCCCCATTTTGCGGAAAACCTGTCAAAACTCAGCACACGGATCGATGGGGAGGCCTTTACAGGAGCTACAGATGGCTGGGGGCTTCCGAAAGCACTCAGGGGTGCAAGAATCAAAAACTTTTCCTCTGAAAATGGTGAAACAAAGTGCTTTGAATTTTCCACCTGATTTTTTTCGGTTGCTTCTTCCCTTTACTGAACCCCAAACCCTGGCTTGTTTGCTGGGCAGGCTTTGTGATGAGACACGCAGAAGAGAAATGCCATTCTCAGAGGAAGGGGGGGGTGATGTATTTCCAACTCCCTTTGGTCTGGCAGCAGCCCATCACCGGGGTCTCGCAGCTTGTGCCCACCCTGACCTTGCCAGAGGAGAGCCTCGCAGCTTGTGCTCACCCTGGCCTTGCCAGAGGACCGTTGGCATCATGTCCACCAGCCTGGTGGGCACACATGATGGAGAAACCCAGTGTTGACCAGAGGAGGAGAAAGAGGGTCTGCATGTGAGGATGACCAGCCAGTGTCTCCCAGGAAAGGGTTAATCCTGGAGCTCCAGATCTGGTATCCTATTGCTGGCTGCTTTAGGTACTTGTGCTCACCCTGGCCTTGCCAGAGGACCGTTGGCATCATGTCCACCAGCCTGGTGGGCACACATGATGGAGAAACCCAGTGTTGACCAGAGGAGGAGAAAGAGGGTCTGCATGTGAGGATGACCAGCCAGTGTCTCCCAGGAAAGGGTTAATCCTGGAGCTCCAGATCTGGTATCCTATTGCTGGCTGCTTTAGGTAAAAGCTTTTTTGGCTCCGTTTCAAGGGCAGTGGCTGGAGGATGACTCATGCATCCCTGCCACCAAGGAGTAAACCCTCTTCTCCTGACTTTGCCAACGCAAGGTGATGGTTTCCTGAAAATTCAAGTCCGGTCTGCTGGCCCCTGGGGTTTGGGAAAAGCTGCTTCCCAATAGTGCTAGGACCCACTTGTCCTTAGGGAATTGGAGTGACAGCATCTCTGGCTTGGGTGCTGGGATGATGCTGAAGTGCCTGTGTGGGTGTCCCCGGGATGGGGACCCGCTGTGGTGGGCATGGAGGGGGTGAGGGCGACCAGCACCAGCACGGCCTGTCCGTGCTCGGCTCAGGGTGCGGAGGGAGCAGGGTCTTTTCTTAAAAGCCACTAAATGACAATGAGTTAAGCAAAGCATTTGGAAATAAAAGCTGCGTGCTGCTGCAAGCAGAGGTAGCAAATGCTCTGCTTATTCCCGACGTTAGCGGCTGAGCTGCTGCTCGTGGAAGGGTTTCTCACCCGTGACGTGTGGCTTTGCTACGTGCGAGGTTTGGAGCTCCTCCCGATGTGGGTCGTGGTGAATATTGCATGAACGCAGGACTCGTGGAAACACCGAATCACCGCCGAGATGGGGCTTGGGGTGCTGCTGGGGGTCTCCACCTTGAAACCTTCTGCCTTATGCAAACACACCGTGACGTGGGCTCTGTCCCGCAAGTCCTCCCGTGTCGTAGGTGCCCATTTCTGGTTGTGACATCTTTGCTCCATCACCCTTGGAAGTATTTTGGGGGGAGTTTGCTGTTGGGCAACCGAGTGCCTTGCATTGCATTGGGGCGTGTTGTTTGGAGGATGCTTTCGCCCCAGCACAGCCTGACTCTCATCCCTTTTGTCCACAGGGCAAGAGCCGCCTGGCCAGCTGTACCACCCCCTTCCCATCGCTGCCAGATGTGCCTCCGAGTTGCACCACGCAGGGGACCAGCCCCGGGGGTAAGGAGGCAGGAACGGCCCCGTCACAGGGCCGGGGCTGCCCAGGGGACTCCAGGCGTGGTGGTGGCATGTCCCTCCTCGGCACAGGTCACACCGGCTGGTGGCAAGGCCAGGCCAGACCGGCTCCATGCTGCCGAGGGGTGGTGTGTGGCCGCTCCATCCCCTCTTACCCAGGTGATGGTAGGAAGCTGGATGATCTATGATGCGGTTCCCACTGCCCATTGTGCTCCTGAAATGATAAAAATGAGGACTTTCGGTGACGGCAGTGGATGAGGGCATCCAGGTTTCAGTGCCTGAAGCAAACATCTCCCTTTTGTGTGTTTTGGGAAAGCCCACAGGAGAGCCCCTCCCGATGATTTTTGCAGGTAAAAAACGGAGGGCTCGGAAAAAGTTTTGAGGTTTCAGGGTGAAATTATTTTGTGCCGGGCAGCCTAATCCATCTCTGGGACCCTGCTCGGGGCAGGAGCTGCACCAGAGACCTCTGGAGATGCTCACAGCCTGACTCGCTCTGTGCCTCTGGCCTTCCTTCAAATGTGGAAAGGATTCCCTATTTAAAGACTTTCATTTGACTGCTAACATGAAGGTAACGTTTTGGGGAGCTATAGAGAGGAGATCCCAGGGTATCTGTGAAACGAAACCCTTCCCTGTGACGGTGGGGCAGGTGAGCCTCTCCGCTGTGGTTGCCCATGGCCACTCCATGAAACACTCCCTCAGGAATCTTGGGAAGCTGCAAAACCTGAAGCCAGCGGGCAAAATCCATACATTTCTGACATCTCATAGCTTTGGGGGAGATTCTTCTGATCTGGCTATGTTGGATGCTTTGTGTCAGGGGAGGAGGATACCTCGGGGATGCCCGGGGTGGGCTCCCTCAGCTTGTGCAGGGCGAGGGCTCTTGCAGGACATGTGAGGCTGTGATGGAGAGGACGGTGAATGCATGGCAAGGTGCAGAGAAGCAGGCCCTGTAGCATCGTCGTCGTTTTAGTGTCTGCTCAAAAATCCACCTAGAAGGACCTCTTCGGGCACCTTGCTGGCGTGGATACCTCCATGACCCAGTTTCCCCACCTGGAAAATGTGTTACCTCTCCAGGGGATTTTGGACACCAGTGCTTGGTAGGGGATGGTTGAGTGAGGGACCTGAAGTTGCCTGTTTTTACTGCACAGCTTGGGTGGCTGTGGTCCCCGGGGACACACACCGGTAGCTCACCCTCGCTCTCCTGGGACATTTCCGTGCATCTGGGCTCTGCGCTGGGGGTCTGGCTCCACAGGCGAGTGGCAGAAGCGATGCTGTGCCGTGCTGATGTGTGTTACACCTCAGCGAGGGCTTCACTGGGCTCTGCCAGCCATCCACGCTCCTCCATCAGAGGACCAGGTTGCAAACCGTGCCCAGATGCCACACATCCCAGCCTGTATGGTCTCCGTCCTTACCTCGGGTTTCAACCTCCTTCTCCTCCTCTTTTCAAGCATTTATGAGAGCTAGCGGGCCTGGCGTCGACAGCTCTCTCTGCTGTGGCTAGAAAACACCCCAGAGTTTTGCAAGTAGAGCCGACAATATCTGGCGAGACGTTTCTCCCTTGCAAGCACGCAGGAATAGTTTTGCCAGCCCTTAAGCAAAGGAAGAGGGGCAATGATAAAGAAAGGGTGGAAGGAAAAAAAGAAACCCAGAAGAACAGAGGATGGCACCAAATTTGCTGACCTTTTTTGCTCTTGGTTGCCTCTGGTGCAGAAGGAAAATGAATTGGAGGGAGTTGGCTGTTTGTGAATGGCCCCGGGAGCAGGGCCAGGCTGTGCAGACCCTGGGGTCTCCTTGAGACGACCTCTGCTCTGGGGTCTTTTGGGGCAGAAACAGCCTTCTGAAAGGCACAGGGTGGACTTGGCCATGAGTGATGTCCCAGGGAGCTGCTGATGGCATCTGCTGCTGGGGCTCGGCTCTGGCTTGAGTGCTTTGACATCGGTGCGTTACATCCCTCCTAATCCTTTTGGTGATGTCTAGGTTTTGGAGAGAGCACGTTTGGCTCTCCAGATCCCATCCTGAAGACCTAAACTAGCCCATTCCAGTGAACCTAGTCCCCGTTTTTCCCCAAAGGTGAGGAAGGACCAGGGATTCCACTGCAGATGGTCCATCTCATCCCAGTGGCTGCTCCTAAGGCTTCCTAAGCCCACCAAGGACTTCTTGTGTGCAGTGAAACCTCAACCCTTCGTGGCTGGGGAACGCTCTGGAAGTTTTAAAAACTCAGCAGATGTGGTTTTCCCCAAGGAGACACCAGCTGCCTTCTCTCCCTGCGTAGGGCACTTATGGCTTAGCTTGCTGTGACCTAAATGAAATGTCTACTTGTCCCAAAACCAGGTCTCCACCGGGTACCCGAGCCCCCAGCACTGCCTCCTCCACCCTCGGCGATGCTGGGGTCCCTCAGGGCATGCCGAATGCTGCTGGTTCTTTCCGGAAGAGGGAGGAAAAGATGAAACGCCAAGCTTCCCCCCCCTCGCCAACCGATTTGTCCTCTAGGAGATTAGTCCCCTTCCATGGCTTACGGGGGGATTTGTGGCCGCTCCATCTGCTCGAGCCGAGCAGTCAACGGGTGGCCGGGGGGGA
>NW_009616339.1:6821-11867 GCF_000690535.1 Cariama cristata
CGAAGCCCAGCTGCTGTCTCCGCTCCTGGGCATCCCGGGCAAAGCCACCCCTGGGTTTGCACCCCGGATTGGGCATTTCTGGCTCTATCTATCGGAAAGGAGCAAAAACCCCCAGAGCTACGCAGGTGAAAATCCTGCTTGTCATGTGGTTTAGACCTGACGGCGTTTGTTGATAGAGCAACTGAAAACTGTGTGGAGCAACGGCAAGCTTTTTAAGCTGTTGTTGGCTCGTAGAAAGCCTTAAGGATGCTCGAGGACCTCCCCTTCCACCCAGGACAGTCCTGAGGAGATGATTGCCCTGTAAACCCACTTGGCTTTTGGCAAAGCAGGCAGGCAGGTGGGGAGGAAAGTGTCTCAGTGTGGGCTTTCCCAGGTGGACTCACGACGTGCCTGCCGGGGCTTTGGGAGTAAATGAGGGGAGTTTGCTGGCTCACGAGTGCTTTTAGAGCCAGGTTTTCTGGAGGGGAAAACCAGGAGGTGGTAGGGGTGATACGGGGCTCTCCCTTCTCCCGCTCCATCGCTCCCGTCTCGTCACCAGGCGCAGGTTGAAGGTGGTGGGTAGCAAAGAAACTGGAGGTGAGTTAGGGAAGAGCTGATGACAAGTGGGCTTACGGAGGCTGGATTTATAGGGACTGACTGAACTAGGTTTGTGGAAGCAGTGGGGGGGGCTGCTGGGTGATGCTGGGGGCGAGGGCTTTGTTCAGTGCCATCCTGCTCCCAGGCTGTGGGGACTACGAGACGTGGGAACCTTTGCCCAGATCCCGGTCTGGTGTGCTGCTGGACCCAGGAATGCGGTCCCTCCATGCCGCTGCCTTTTTGGCAGGCATGGGGCTGTGTGGAACCCTGCCAGAACACCCCCCCCAACACCCACCCAGGGATGCTCGCGGTGGAGCAGCTCTCAGAAAGCACTGGTTTCTCTTCTAACGTGTCAGAAAAAAATCACGAATTGGGGAGCTCCAGGCAGCAGTGATGAGATGCTGAGACACCAATGCCGTCCCCGTCCCACTCACCCACCACTGCAGAGCCAAGGGGGGACCAGTTTCGGCCCCCCGTCTCTGTTCTCCTTCCTTTGCCGTTTTGCCAGGAATACCGATGGAGGCTGCCGGGTGTCAGGTCGGAAATCTTTTAACTTTACCTTGTCTCCCCAAATGGACAATGTCTCCGCTCATTAGGTACCCGCCCAGGGGGCAGATGTCAGCTCCGCTCATGGCTTTTCTCAGCTCATCTCTACCGTGACTCTTGACGGCTTCAGAGCGCTCAGGTCCCATCACGTCACGCTGGCTCCCGCCCGCGGGGCTGCCCGCTCTGCCTACCCGGCAGCCATGCCATCCCGGTGGCAGCTCACCTACGGCCCCCCAACCTTGGGCTCATCACCTCCCCCTCTTGAGGAATGGGGTTTTGAAGGATGTTTTATTAAAAGGCTGGAAAATAACGGGCGCTGGTGGCACACGCATAGCGTGTGTGTGTGCAGAGCTGGAATCGGTTTTCCTTGCCCGGGCAGTGCCTGGGAGGAGAAGCCATCTCTGAAGTCTGCCCTTTGAGGTTGATGCGTCCCGACAGCTTGTTCACTGGGACATTAAAATCATTGCCTCTGTCTGCGTAAAACACCCAGTAAGGCGGATGATGGGAACACAGGTCAGAGGAGGATCGATCTCTCCCCTGTGCGACGAACAGTGGCACTGAAAACCCCAAGCAGCAGAACAAAGCGGATCCCAGCAGTGCAGGGGCTGCTGCACCCCAACTGGATGGGAGTGGGTTCCCCTCTAACACAAAGGGTGCTGGAAGCCTGGGAGGATGCAGATGGAGCCATCTTGCTGAGGTTCCCATCTATAAGGTGTATTATAGCTCAGGGATTTGGTGATATGTTGGGAGAACATCCCCATCCCATCCCACCCCTTCTCATCCCATCCCATCCGCTGCATCCCGCACCAGCTGCACAGCATGTTTTCTCAAAGAGCTTGAGTTTTCCCTGAGGGGTTGCAGCAAAGCAAGAAGACATCTGCAAGCTCTCTGTGCTCTCTGCAGACCTTGGACCCCACACAGGTGCCCCATGGTCCCAAACAGAGGGCCAAGCAAGATGCCCTATGGGCACAAACAGCCAAGTGCTCGCAGGGAGGAGGAGCTGAAGCCCAGCTTGGCTGGCTGAGTTTGCCGGAGAAGCAGACTGGGTGTTGAAGCAGGCTTTTTTTGGGGGCCAGGGGGTGTGTTATGTAGTAGGGGATATGAGAGGACCTGCTGGTATTTGGGATGGTAGGACAGGGCAGTGTGCCAGAGTCCTGAGTGGGCTGCTTCTGCATCTCCAGCCAAGTAGGCACAGAAATTGGGAGACTCTGGACAGGGTTGGTGAAAATCTGGTTTTACCTGAGCAAGCTTTGCTTTGAGGGGCCCTTAAAAATGATTCCCGGTGTGATCTGCTGGTTTGGGCTGGGCAGCAGGGCAGTGTGTGAGCTGGGGTGCTCTGGACACCCACCAAAGCAGCGCCATGGGCAGCCCCCATGCTTAGATGTTGCTTTGGATGCCCGCAGATGTCCTCAAAGGTGGTTCTCACCAGCTCGCTCTGCCTGAGCCAAAGCACAGCCCCATGGGACCAGGCACAGGATCTGCTCACACATGGAAGTACCCGTCAGCTCACCTCCGAAGCTGGGCATGAGCGGAGAGCCGCACACAGCTCATTCACCTTTGCATCCTGTTGATGGCACGTGGTCCAATCCTCTTCAGAGAACGTTCAGCCACATCTCTCGAATTCCTCCTTACCTGCTCAAGACTAAATGCTGTGAAATTTTGAGCCCACTGGAATGAGGTGGCTGAATCCTCCCGTGCACGTGGGTGATATCAAGCTGAGGGTGCTGCTGAGCACTGGGGAGTGCTGTCTTGCATGGGGTCCCTGCTGCTCAGGGTGCTTGGTGCCCCTCTGGGATGCGTTAAGGATGCTGAAATGTCGTAGTCTACAAAGGTCGACTTTTGCGGGGACTGGCCACATTGGTACGTTGGAATTCGTTGCATCCTCAGGTGCTTTTATCTGAGAGCAGTAAGTGTGATTTTACTGGGATCTGGACACCTCTGCCACTCTGCTGTTCACAAGCGACTCGTTCAAACACCCTGGGTGACCCCTCGTGAACATCGCTGGCCAAATTTGCTAATGGGACCTAGTCCGTGAGAGCTAGCAGGCAAGCTGGCCGTGCAGGGATGAAGACATGCTTTCCACTGCCATGGATCAGGAGATAGAAAGCTTTTGGTGTGATAAACTTGCTGGTGTCTTTCTCACAGCACCAATGCGTGTTTCGCTGGAGAGAAACAATCAGGGAAAAAAAAAAAAAATTGACTCCTCTGCTTGTACTGCCAGAGCAGACACAAAGTGTAGGGGCTTTAGCCGTGCTGGAGAGAGGATTTGGGAGGTGATGGTGAGGATGATAGTCTACCAGCAGACCAAAAAGTTGCTTGTCCATAAACTTGTGATGCTGCCTTTTAAGACAGCTCCTGACAGCCCTGCGTTGGTCAGTGATGAGCATGTTACCGCTGTTGTGTGATGTGGGGACGCAGGCAGCTGCCACAGCCAGTGCCTCTTTGGCCGCGGTGGATGGCTGTGCCTGGCAGAGGTCTTCTGGAAACAGCCCCACAGGAGGTGTCAGGGGATGCTTAAAGCAGCTGCGGTCAAGATGTGTTTTGCAGTGCTGAGATTTCTGCTTGGAGGCAGCTTTTGGATGACTTGAGGCGCACTCGTAGCTGTGCTGGAACTCAGGTTGCCCCCAGCACAGCATCGGTCCTCTGGGAAATGCAGGTGTGTCCGTACCTGGAGGTGACCGGCACCTTAATTGCAGAGGATACGAGTCAGGTGGCTGGACAAGTGTGCAGCTCCTCTGCGTGGTTTGACTGATGGGTTCCTGTGCATCTCAGGGGTCTGCAAGACATAGAAATAGCAGGTTTTGAGACTGGCCAAACATTTAGAGGAAAAAAACTGTGCTGGAAGCAGGAGTTTCTGTGCGTGGGAGTGCACAGTGCAAGACCATGGGGTTGTGGTTGGGATCTTACCGTGTAAGGGTGGAAAGGTTGTAATGTAACAAGAAGCAGAGCTTCTGGGAGACGGACCAATATTTGATTAAGAAAACTGCTGACAAATTCTTTAATGACGCATTTCCTGAATGCTAAGCCTCAGCTTGGGATAAACTCAAGCCTATGACCTGGAAGACAAATAAAAGTTTCTTTCCTTGTGAATTCGCGGGCCGCCTTGCCGTAGGTCACTACTCAGCGCCTGCGTGGGCAGCGAGGAGGCAGGACGTGCCCGTGGGGCTGGGGCAGGGGACTTGTGCCTGCACGGGCGCTGGGGAGAAGGAGGGGGGGGGTTCCTTGCAACGCCTTGTCCTTCCCTCATCCTGAATCCTTGTCTGAGCCCCCTTGTTCAGGTGTATTTTGATGAAGCGGGTGCCGCGGTCGGTTTTTTTTCCTTCTTTTTCTCAATACTGGAATCAGTGACCAGAAGTTTGTGCTGATTGGCATAAAAAAATTAGCAAGCATTCCTCTGCTTGGGGCTGTTTTGCCCTTGTGCTTCTCCGTTCCCTGGGTTTGCCCTCAGCCACAGCAGCAGTGCTGGAGGGATGCTCTTCTGGGTTCCCAGGTCGGGGTGGCGGGGGGGTGCTGGCCGTGCACCCCAGGGTGCTGAGATATCGCACTGTCTTACAGGTCGTCCCCTGCCACTTCCACTGCTGACCCCCAGCCCTCTGCCCCACGCGGTCACCGACCTACCCCTGCTGCTCCTCCAACGGTGAGTCAGTTTGGGTTTTCCATCCTTTCCAATTTTTTTTTGACTATTTGGATTGGGTTTGGTTTGTTTTTTTTTTTTCTTCCCTCTCTGTCTTTTGGGAGCCCATGGGGAAGGATGTTACGATTGTGACAGTTAGTGGGATTTTAAAATTATTTTGCTTGTGTAGGCTCAGTGCAGAGTAGTGAAGCTCCTCATGGTCCGTCCTGGGATCTGTCCTGCTTGCAGGTGACACCAGCTGGGGATGCAGTCGCTACGTTGGAGGACGTGGCTGGCGTTCGGAGGGGCAC
>NW_009616339.1:11885-17258 GCF_000690535.1 Cariama cristata
GGGAAAAACCAGTAATTCTGAGGACAGTTGGTTGCTGAGAGAGGCTGTGTAGTCTCCATCCTTGGAGATTTTCAAGCCCGAAAGGAATAAAGCCCTGGGCAACCTGCTCTGATCTTAGCGCTGACGCTGCTGTGAGCAGCAGACAGGACCGAAGATTGACCTCAGGGGGGTCCCATGGACTCCCCTGCCACTGATGGGCTCCTTCCCACGGCATCAGCATCAGCCCCTTGTGCCTGGGTCACTGGGGAGGAGTACGGTGGTTGCTGAGTCACTGAGAAGAGGAAGGTTTCTCTTAATCACACATAAGCTGCTCTGGCATGTCAAGAGCAGCACCAAGTCCAAGCAATAAGTGGGGCCTGCAGCTCACCCACCCCCCTCCCCAAATAATATTTTGGGCAATGGAGAGGTTTTTCTGCCCTCTGGCACTCAGCTTATTAACGGCTCAGGCTGCTCGATTGATTTTATTGACGGGTAATGCATGCCCCAGTTAACTTATTGGGAGCAGCAGCAAAAATAAAGCAACAAAAATAACCCAGCGTCCCATGTCACTGAAACGTGCTGGATTATTTCCATTGCGGTTTGATTTCTGGATGAAGCAGACCCCTGGGTCGTGCTCCCCCCGTGGGGGCTGTTCCCGCAGTCGGACCGCTGGGCTGTGGTCACCTGGGGAGTCTTGCTGGGGTCATGTCCTGGGGACCCTCTCCTTCAGAGCCCAGCTCTTGGGATGACTTTTCTTGGTTGATGGATGCTGGGGCAGGACCTGCCCAAACCTGCTCTGAATATAGAGAAAAATATGGGGAGGGCTTTGCTGCTTGCCCCATAAACAACCTGGAGGTGACGCTCCCGATCATTTTACCCCCCTCCAACCCAAACCATGTCTTATTTCTCTCTGAAATTCACTTTTCCTGGACAGTAAGCAACTGTCAGGTGTCATTCTTCTGCGCTGTGCCTAACCTCTGCCATGTCCTGGTCTGCAGGCTCGTGCCGCGGACCGCCGGTTTCCACCCCGTGCTCAGCAATGCCCTTTTCTGGTGCAACCGGACCCTCCGAGGAATCGCTCTGGAGCTCGAGGCCAGCCTGCAGGGTAAGGTAAGGTGAGCTCAGTCCCTTTCCAAATTTCAGGGGGGTCCTTGCAGCTGCACCGTGCTCTCCCTTAGGCTATAAAACGCCTGCAGGGAGGACGTGGTTGGGCTCTGTGGAGAGAGGTACTGCTGCGCCACAGGGACCCGGCTCCGCGTGAGGGGCAATGCTGCGATATGGGCAAGAAAGGGAAGGGGGTTATGCTCCCTTCACGGTGCAGTCCTGCTATCAGGGCTCCTATGAGAGGTGTGTTTTGCTGCTGGGACCTCTCTCTGCAAAGGGGCTGGCGCAGTCGTGAATCAGTGTAGGTCTTTCGTCCTGCCGCCTCTGCCCTCGTTGTGCTCGGCCGCCGGCTTTCCGCCACTTTGGTCACAGGGGTCCATTAAAACCAGCTAAAGAGCTAAGCTGGGAAGTGCATAGACAGGGTCATTTTCATTAGCCACTCTGCTTTTGTTACAAAAATAACTCTGCTTTGGCCTGGGGCCATCGTGTTGTCCCAGGCATTGACTATCGCAAATGGACGGCAGGGCAACATTTTTTCCATTAGTGAAGAAGAGGACATGCATCTCCGAGTGAGAAGACAGCTCCATAAAGCAGAAGTGTTGTACCGGCAGACAAATCCACCTCTCTTCTCTGCCTTTCCTTTCAAAAGTGTCACTAATCCCTGTTTCCTACACATAAAACCCTGGGAGAGACCAGCCAGAGCAACACCCTATACCTGCAACAAGATGGGACATTTTGGATGAGGGGGTGGACATTTCTCAGACGAGCTGCAGGTGACCCAGTAAGGTGCAGCAAGGGTAGAACTTGCCTGAAAACCTGCAAGGAGGCTTGTTCATGGTCACTGGGGACGTGGTGGGGACTGGTTATGCCTGATCTTGAGCTTGCATCGTCTGAGGTCTCTGCCGTCACTGTCTGTGGCTCCTGTGTGCTACAGGCAGCCTCTTACAAACACATCCCTCTGTAGAGGGGTTTCTGGGGCAGGGGGGTGTGGAGTGCAGCTTTGTCTTTCTTGCTGGTAGCCTGGAGGCCACCAGCTGAAGGAAGGATGCAGTTGGGAGTGCATCCCTGGAGGGCCCTGCTGCTTCTCCGCTTGCTGGCATCTCCCTCAGCACAGTAGATCTTGGGGAAGGGATCTCCATCGCCAACCCCAGGAAAACCGGGACACGTCCTTGCTGTGAGAGCTGAGTGTCCAGCCTGAGACCGAGTCCCCAAACTGTCCTCCCACAAGCGCTCATAACCTCAATCTGTCCAGCAAATGCGTTTTATTCTCTGGCTTTAGTGAAGACACTTTTCTGCAATAAGTGGTTATTAAAGCATCATTTGGATGAACATCACAACATCCCACAGCTCCCACCTCCCTCCAGGAAGGTCTCCGACTTCATTTTTCTGCCTTCCCACGCTCCCTGTCCAACATCCCATCCCTTCTCCCAGGCCTGTGCCCTGGCCCCTCTCCCACATCCACAGGCAAGAGGGGAGCCTGAGGCTCGGCTCTGAGCGAGCCAGCAGCTTCTGTCTCAAAATGCAAAGCAAGGTGTGGTTTCATTTTAAATGCTAAGCCCTCTTCAAGGCTGTGTCTTGGACCTTTTGCCCCATGGGATTTCATCCTTTGAACTTAAGGCTGATCCTGTGTGTGTAGTACCATGACTGTTTTATAGAGAAAATACAGGTGCGAGGGACACCTGGAAGAGGGCTCCATGTTTGGAGACCACTTGGCACTGGGAAACTGCTGCTTCTCCATCTCAGATCCAAGCAATGTGATGAGTGGTCACCGCTGATGCTGGGAGCCAGAGATGCTGTGGGGTTAGCAAGGTGCTTGGGTGGGAAGTGTCCGTGCTGGCAAGGGGAAAAGGCTGTGACATGAGACTGTGGGATGGTGGTGGGGACGTGCCCGCCAGTGGCAAACGATTTCCCAGTTTGACCCTTCTGCTTAATCTGAATTTGAAGGTGAACGAGCAAAGCATCGATCTGGGATGCGGCTGACGAGCGCCGTGCCCTGCGGAGAGCTCGGTCCCCAGTGTCAGGTCCCTTTCTCACCGTTTTTTTCTTGCCTCCCCTTCACGCCTTTCCAAAGCGATCAGTCAGAGCGGGGCCCGGCACGGCACCCCATGCCGCTGACCTTGCTGGGGGCCAGGGGGATGCAATATGGGCGCCTGCAGAGAGCTGCCCCACTGTTTGATGGGCTTCTCCCAGCCACGGCCGCCTCTCTGCCGCCGGTAAGCCTGGCATCTGCCTACCGTCAGCTCAGGGGTACGGGGAGGCACATGCTAAAGGCAAAGGCATTGGTACCAATAAAGCCCGTGCTGTGTGCCAGGAGGCACGTTTCTCGGAGGTAATGAAGTTGTCTGCTGAGCCGCACGCTCCTCCTGACTCAAGGGGTCTGATGTCTTAAGAAGCAGCGATGCGTTAATGGTGTTTAGTTCGGACTCGGCTTGCAGGGCAAAATGTAACTTGAAGCATATCTGCACTGCTCTTAAGTCTTTAGATGAAGTGCCATACAAACTAGCAAATTATATTTCTTTGATCCATTGGGAAACAAAACCTGAGTGTAGGTTGGAAACCCAGAACTTGCCTTGGCTAGTACGTAGAAAGCTTGATTTTGGGAAAGAAAGATGATGCGCCTTCCCACAACATCTTCCGTGCTTTAGCCTCAGATTTGCCGCAGCTGAAAATAACAAACCATTTTAATCTAAGTATTGCTTGTTCTGATCTTTTAATCCAGCTTGCTTTCTATCGACAGAACGGCCTAAAATTATTTCTCCGCCTGCCTCTCTATTATATAATTATTCAGAAGATTACTCGTGAGCCAGATTTAGCTGGGCATTGCTGGGGAAGGATGAAGGGGCTATGAACGGGGAGCTGCGAGGCTGGAAGGTAGCAGGGGGTTCTTCTCTCCCTTGGCACACTGTCCATCGCAAAACATGGGAGGGGAAAGCAGTGAGTTCGATGCTTTTGGCTGTGTCCGTAGTCTGTATTTCAGTATGCCAAGTTTCTCCCTCGACTTGTTGGAATAAAATGCCCCATCGTCTGGCTGGCGGCTGGAGAAGTGTGGCCCTTCAAGCCAGAGAGGATTTCAGGTGAAATCCTGCACTTCTCTACACCATTTGGGGCATTTTATGGCTGTACTTCTGTCTTTGATAACAGCATGGTGAGACAGTCCAGCCTTGGGAAGGACCTGGAAATACGGACTGTGCTCCTGATGCTCCCCGTCCCCGTGCAGAGCTGTGTGCAGGGTAACAGCTGCAACGAAGAACCAGCAGCCGGGCTGAGTGCCGGGTCTGGACGTGATGGTGATGCCAAGAAGGCATGGAGGCGGCCAGAGCTGTGCTTTTTCACCAAAGCTCAAGCTCAACGGGTTCTTCGAGGAGCCTTAGCTGTTACCCTTAGATAAGAAGGGCTTGAGCCCTTGGATGGTAGGATGGCTGGGGACAGCTGCTCTGCAGAAGTCACATCACTGAATTTCAAGGGCAGATGCCAGAGGTAGATTCACATGGGACTTTCCATTGGCAGGGGCAATGAACAGGCGTATTGCTGGCACGACAAGATGGCACAGCTGAGGGATTTGCCAGGTGGAGACTCAGGCTGTCAGAAAAATGCAGCTTCTGACTGGCACGACCCATGGGCTTGAGCTTTGACAGGAAAAACAAGAGGATGTCTTGGGCTCCAAAAATTCCTTTTCCCTTCCCCAGACTGAGTGTCCTGACACTGATGGGCTGGTACCTGTGGTTAGTCAGGCCTGTGGACCATGGCTGACTGGGATGTGGTGGCTCAGAGCTACTGTCCCCTGGGAAATACAGAGCTGGGGCAAGGAGGGACCCCAAGCGACAGTCAAAGTCAGATGCTGGGAGCTGTGGCTTGTCTTGCCTTCCTCCATAGGACTCAGGGACCCTTCTGGGGCAGAACATCCCCAGAATTGTGCTGCGTTTTAGGTTTGGTGAGTGTCTATCAAATGCCCCTTGAGCCTGACGTGGCTATGCGGTGGTGGGAGCAGGTGATACCCACTCGGAGCGTGCCACGCTCCCTCCACTGCACTTGGTCCTTCTTCCAAGAAAGCTGTTTCAGCAGACCCTCTGCCTCCAAAGCAGGAGCCTTGTCATCTCTTGGAGCAGTTGGTGCAACCACCATGCATTAGCTGGGAGGGCAGCAAGAGGATGGGATCAGCCTGGGAGGGGTCACGAGCAATGTCGAGGCACAAGATAATCTTATTTTGGTGATGGAGCAGTTGTAACACATTCCCTTCCTCTGAGGCTCAGGGAGCCAGCTGAGCTCTGGGGTCTGCAGTCAGGGCTTCAG
>NW_009616340.1:0-221 GCF_000690535.1 Cariama cristata
CCCTGTGCTGCCGCTTCCCCAGCCCCTTTGTGCGAGAGGGTCCGATCCTGCAGCATCCCTTCTGGGGTATCTAAAGCACGCCGTGCGACAGAGCTGCCCCAGCCCCGTTTTAACCAAAAGCTGGGCTGTGTGGCACGTGGCCGGCTTACCCCGAGCCAAACCTGCCGCAGAGGTGGCAGAGCCAGAGTTTGGCAGCCTCCACGGCTGGGACGCCCCCAGGG
>NW_009616340.1:251-1460 GCF_000690535.1 Cariama cristata
CAGGACCACTGCCCGACTCGAGAAAGCGACTTACCCCCGACCCGAAGCGGCAGAGCCTGGCACCGGGGCTGGGAACACGGAACACGCCGCTGCGCTTAAGTAACACTGTCAATAGGAACCTATGAGAATCAAATGAAATAAGAAGGGGCATGGCCATCAAACACACGAAAATGAAGCTGTTAGAGACTCAGCTCATTAAATGGCTGCGATAACAATTTATTTTAATGGTAATTTAATTCATACTTGATTCCAGGGGAGCTCCGACAGAAGCCCCTATGGCACCCACACGAAGAGCAGATAAACGGGTTGTTCCTAGAGCCAAGACAACGGGCACCCGACAACTCTAGCGTGGTCGCACGTGAGAAATGCGTTAACAGAAAATACATCCTGTGACGTGTCTCGCTGGCATATTTGATACCACATCCTCAAGAACCAGATTGAGAGGAACAGATAGCTCCCGGGTGCCCCGACAATGGGGACCAGCAGGCGCACGCAGCAATTGCAATTTCCACCTGCAAAATTCACAAGCGCAAGGAGGAGCAGGAAAGAGGGGCACGAAGAGACCGCGGCTGGAACAGCACCAGCAACGCGGCAGCGGAGCGGGTGCTCGCTTGCAAAAGGAGAATTCGGTAACTGGCAGCCAGAAACTCCAACTTCTGGAGTGAAAACCGCTGCCGCAGCAGCAAAACGAACCCAGGAATTAGCTTGGCGTAACTACCTCTAACAGCCTACCAGTCAGCAGTAAAATCAACCTCCTGGTTGCTAATTCTGGACAATTGAACCGCGCAAAGTTGAAGATTTCTTTATGCCATCATTTTTCACTCTAAAAAAATTCAAGAACACGTTGGGCTCTCATGGCAAGCGCCTGTTTTGGAAGGAAGCTGCTCTTGTGTATCACATTGTTTTGGTACCGCATCACAATCTATCAAAGTCGGAGTCCCCAGAGCAAGAGAAATCAAAACATCATGAATAAAGCGCAACTTTAAAACTCCAGCAGGCTGACAGTGTTAGACTAAGCCTCCTAACATGCAGCGTCGTATTGATGCTTTCCCCTAATACAGTCAATGCTGGCCTAGCTTCACTGCCTACAGCGCATTTGCTCAATTAGAGGAGAACAAATAAGGCAACAAGCCAAGATGGAAGTGGTAAACACTGCACCGAGCTCGCAGGGGCTGCTGCACCCAGACCGCAGGCAGCTGCAGGTGCCCG
>NW_009616341.1:0-5381 GCF_000690535.1 Cariama cristata
TGTTAAGAGTTTGTTGCATTTCATTCCAGACACATACAGATGACATTGTTGTGGGTTTGTTGTTGTGATATAATCATAACTTTTGCCAAACCACTATCTGTTGTAATCTGGCCAAGTTTTCAATAAATGTGTGACTTTGATTGAACCTTTAGAGTGATTATCATCACTCTGGATTACTGCACAGAGAATTTAAGTTAACCTCATCCTCACCCACTGGGTGGGACAGGGCACTGGTATAAAACACTTCTCTATAACATGATTGTCAAGCAAAGGAAGTATTGCCGAAGATGTTACTGTATCGCTTCCACATGCCCCACTGATCTAGGAGACACTAATTGTTGTGTACCAGGGGTTTTAAAGGGCCATAAGCAAGTCATGATGCTACAGCAGGAACTACTTCATGTTATTTATCTTCAAATGATGAACTGTCTTAGGTCATTTACAAGAGAAATTGAGGAGGGTATTAACCAAGAAATGGAATTAGGTAATTTTCAGGGCTCATTTTATTAATTAAATAGATAACAAAGCTAAATCTATATGCAGATCTGAAAAGACCTTTACTTTTGTCTTCCTTTCCTGTGGTCTGGGGTTTATGTTGGGATCTGGCTTGCAATCAAGTACAGCTGAACTTTTTGCTGGTGTTTGCAGCAGACTAATTAGCGTCCTCTGGGAGGTACCTGGTTAGCTGTCTTTAAAGAACTGCTACCTGGTCCTTCCCAAACACATTGTGACACATGGCAGGACAGCTGCAGAATAATGCCTTTCTGGGCAAGGCGTAGAGGAGGAAAGGAGATCATGTCTCTCACATCCCAAGTTGCCTTTCTTCGTGACAGATAATGAAATAAGTGCCTAGATGTACATGAACTCCCTGTATTTCTAAATTGCTTTTTAAAGGATTGCTGTTGTTATAGCCAAGAATGAGGATAAACATTGATCTTTGGGTCAAACTTTTGCTGTTAATATGCTTTATGGAATTCTGCAAGCTTGAAACTAAGACAAGTATAGCCTTTCAGTGACACTGAAGATAATTAAGTGTTTATACCTATAATCAGCCACATAAAGATTAACATTCACATGTAAATGACAATGGTGATTGCATTTCAATGTTAATATTTATTGATATGAATTGAGTCAGAAATGGTGTTCTCATTTCAAGTGAATTTTCAGCATTTCAGGAAATTTTATTCTTATAAAAAGGGATCCCTGAAAAATTTATGTCCCTGAACGTTATAAAGAAAAATTAATGATCTTAAAATATGGTTAGTGTGTGTGTGTTTCTGTGAATATGTATTTCATATTTATCATTTAGATTTAAACTTTTCTTTCTTTCTTAAAATGTGAAAGGCTTTGAAGTTTGAGTTAACTTCAGAATTCATGTGACCTAGTTTTCCTTTCAAAACGTAGAAGCAGGCTATTTACCAAATCAGTCTGATACCATAAATGGAGTTCATTTAATCAAATCAGCTCTTCCTTATGAAAAATGTTTGTTAAAAAATACATAAAGAAGAAATAGCCTACTTCTAGCAAACTCATGCTCTGTAGACTATGAAGGAAAGCTGACATCTGAAATGGAAATATTTGGGGTTTACAGTCAGGGTTGTTTAATTGTCAATGAGATGCATTTCACTATATACTTGTAATGTTTGGAATTACCATATCCTTATTTGCAAGTAAGAAAATACAACAAAGAGAGGATAAGATAATCTTCATGTCAAGTAAGACAGGCATGGTAAGTAGGAGAATCATCTTTCCCCATAATACAGCAGTTGTGTCTACTTAGGGTTATCAGGTATGCAACGGAGCTACAGATGTCACATTTCAGGTCCAGAAACTTCTTGTGAGTTCTCTCCTATTGGTTTGGGAGTAGTCTGATTTTTGTTTTAAACTGCAATTTTTTTTATGGCTGAAAGAAAGAAACATTTGATGTAAAGTGTGCGGAAGTTTTCTGTCTTTTAAACATGCCAAAAACATGAGATGTCTCTGAAATCCGAATGATGGCCAGCAGGAAGAACTGATAGGTGTTTCACAGTTGTGACACACGTAGGTCTGTGGATGTGGAAGCACTCTGCAGTGTCTCAGTTCAGGAACCACTGCTGTGAGTTTCATTTAAAAAGGCTGTCAGCTACTTCTAGGTAAGTTTTCATTATTGGATTCCAGATCTGCTGGAACAACTTGCTTTGTCCAGTTCTTGTTCCTGCTGCAACTAATCACAGATTCTTAAGCACTTGGGCCGTACTGGGAGGATAGTTCCCTCCATGTAGGAATTATTGACCCCTGCCACAGACAAACGAGATCGACATTTGAGGAGGATGTGTCAGAGTTGTAGAGTGAAGTCTTTTGCAGTACACCATATGGTCCTCAGGTCTCCTCTGCACCAAATGTTTTTAACAAAATATCTTTGCTGGGTTTCTACAGATTGCACGAAGCAATCTTCTGACAAACCAGAAGGAAATCCCTTTCTTCTTGTCATTCTTGAAAAAGCAATAATGATGGAATAGAGTGTGGCAAAAATTACAATTTTATCTGTTGCTATTCTTGAGTAGTAGCAGATTTCTTGCAACTTCTCTGTTACTGATAGGGAAAATGAGATGTGTTTTGAAGCCCAGAATAATACTTGTTCCAAGCCTTTACTTTGGTTTCAGAAATGGGTACATTTTCAGGAGAAAAAAGAAGGAAAAATAGATTAGGTTTCTCTGTAATTGCTTTCACACCTGTCTGCAGATACCCTGAGTGCAAGTAATTTGGCAGAACTGCCAGGTTAGATGAAGAAACAATAAACAGCTTTTCTTCCACTAGGCCAGACTCTTCCAGCTAGTAAGACTATTTGCAGGTAAAGCTAACAAACTGTAGGTGTACAGGCAGAATTAAATCAACCTAATGTTATTAGGGAGACCCAGGTATACATACTGCGAAAATGAGAATGTGCCATTTCTTGTTTTGCATCTAGACATCTCCTTATGCCATTGCCAGTAGAGCCTAACGGGGGAAGATGTGGTGGACAGGATGTGTCTGTTCCATGCCTCGCAGAATTGATTTTCTGTGTTGGTGTGATCGTTAGGTGCCTGATCTGAAAATCCACTGGAACTTTTTTTATTGAAAACACAAGAATATCTTCATAGGCAGGACAAACTGATACCGAAGGATATGCTCCAAAGTAATTTCTTTGTTGGCATGTGGAAAGAAGACTTTGTAGGGAATGGATAATAAAATACTGACAATTTTGCTTAATTCTTCTTTAAATCAGATACTTAAATGCTGAAAATATCACTCAAGAAGATGATGTGGACTTGTAACACCTTGTGGAGGACTGCAGGTCCAAAAATCAATTACGAAATTCCAAGCAATTGTAGATGTCATAACATTATTTGAAATGCCGTTTAACATGCCCTGTACCAACCCCAGTGCAGGCTTTTAGTGCATCTCAGTGCCGCAGTACTGGCGATTGGGAGGACAGTGCTAGGCATTGTTAATGTTGCAGCAGATCCATAAAATGAAAACTGGACTTAGACATTACATATATAATTTGACATTTTTAATGGAAAATTTAATTTTCACATCTCAAAGCAACTTGCTAATGATAGTAATAAAAGAAGCAAGGTTTCTGTATTTGCATTTTTTCATTTATATTTGTTGATTTAAAATTACTAATTTAAAAAGCACCTCATCCTTGCTAATTTCTTTAGGTCACTACCACTAAAATTACAAAATGCCAGTGGAATTATTAGGAGGATTGTTTTTTTATGGAAAGGTAGGGAAATGTGGGTAGATAACCTGGAAGAAGTTAATCATTATGCTTTATTTGCTAATTGTTAGGATTTTTGCTTATGTTCTTGTATGTATAAATTGAATTCATGACAGTTATGTTCAGTTCATTAATGCGTATCCAGCACGTAGGCAGAAAAAAGGGGTACAGAAAAGTCATGTCATCTGTTGTATCTGACTCAGATATTTCAAACCATGGGATATTTTTATTATTTAAAGGTCACTTCTTGAAAGCTTTTATGAAATTTTAGTCACATCTGTTGTCACTAATTGGTGCTGTGTAGTTTTACACTCTGCAATTCACTGAAGAGGTGGAAACTGGTGTTAAATCTGATGAATGTGTGCTTATTTCAGTAGGCAGTTCCAGGACAATGATTTGAAATATTTCAGAAGTCACAGAAAGTGCAGAGCAGTGGGCAGATGGCACGTAGGCTTTTTACAGTCACCACTGAGAGACACAAATTGGCATCTCTTTAAACAACCATGTTACTTCCCATAGTGAGGGATATGATCATATTAATGAAAACTACCTTTGTATTTGCACAATCTAAGATGAACTTTTGCTTGTATAGTTTTCTAATCAATTTTGATACATAGTAAGTGGAACAAAAACTACTCCCCCCCCCCCCTCTCTTTTTTTTTTTTTTTTTAAAACAATCACTTCCTTGAACAAAAACCCCCCCCCCCCCCCCCTTCTTTTTTCTCTGTGATAAACAAAATCTCCTTTGGTTGAAACTAAATGTAGTTGCTTTTTCTCAGTTTCATTATTTACATAGAGATTCAAAGCTGTGCCACTGGAGTTTTGCATGTGTTGCCAACAAACAAGATGTTGCAGGAAAATAGCCCCAAGACTTAAAGAAATATGTTGAATTGCATTTTCTGTAGTAAATATGTTCATTCCCCCTCAGAAAAGATGATTTAAGGTAGTTTTGTGTTCAGTCTTAGATGGCAATGCTAGAATCTAGTCTAAGAAAATACTATTTGCAAATGCTGTATCTGTGGTAATTTTCTGATTACTGCCAACAAGAGAAAAAAAAAAGGAATTGAAAACAGAATAAAGCAGTCAAGTTAAACCTCAAACAAAAATAAATCATCAGGCTTCTGAATCTTACTAATAGTGGTCTTGGTTCCTTCACAGGCTACTTAGGTGGGTTGGATTCTGCTGAGTTTGTTCAGAAATTCAAGGCGGAAGAGCAGAATAAAAACTTACAGTGAAGTTCTCTGGGTAGAAAAGTACTTTCTATGTCCATTAAAAGATCTCTGTCTCAGTAATAAGTATTGGATAAGAATCTGAATAGAACAAAGTTCATTGAGGTGAACTAGTTGTATTAACTTATGCTGTGAACTTAGTCTTTAGCAAGCAACTCAATCATAGCAGGATGTTGTGGAAGATTTCATTGTATGCGCTATCTTGAAAATGAACGAAACCAGTTTGTGAGTAAGTACACGAGTTTGTGGGATCTACATCCTTGAAGGTATTCAGAACTTGGCTGGACAACTCCCTGAACATCCTTATCTAACCTGGCATTAGCCCTGCTAGCAAGGGGTGGACCAGATAACCTATAAAGATGTCTTCCAGCCTAAATCTGTGATCCTGTACTAATCCACTCTATCTCCAC
>NW_009616341.1:5431-31248 GCF_000690535.1 Cariama cristata
GTACACATGTATAATTGTGTAATCTCTTCTCATCTTGACAGGTAACACACTGTATTGTATAGTTCTCCTGGAAAAACAGGTTCTGCTGTGTGATGTTTTTGAAAAACTTCCTGAGTCAAACGAAGCTAACAAGGTCTGTCAAACTGGAATTAAGTGTTAGGTACTGTTCATGGACAGAAAGCAGTATTTTTATAAAAGGCTGAATTGTTTACTGGAGGGTCATGGAAGATACTGTAATTTAAAGCTTCTTGATTTTTTTGGCAGTTCGAGCTGTTAATGTATTGACTGCTGCTGAGATGGAAGCAAGATGTATTTATGTGGTAAATGCAAATGTGACCTTAGAGTGAGGCCTGTTTTATTCTATCGTAAAAAAAAAAAAAAAAAAAAAAACAAAACGGGGGGGGGGGGCGGAGAAAGCACCAGTATCTTCTGTTTTCAGGTTTGCCAGTGTTTCCTGAATTCTGCTTGCTTATGTTTCCTCGGCATTGAATCCAAACTGATTATTCATAGTAACAATTTCCGTTTCTGTTGTTTATTGGGAGAGACAGGCTGATGTAATTACAGCAGAGGGAATGGGCACTTCTAATCTATAGCACTGTCCTTAAGTTGTACCAGTGGCTATCCCAGCATGAAGACCGTGCAGACAGTCAGAAGTGAAAATGTGATCCCATTATTTCTGCAGAGTGCTCTGAGGCATGGCATTAGAAAACACCACCGTTCTTGCAAAGCCTGAACATCTCCAATGTTACTACCTCATCAATCAGATCTGGTTTCATTTACTCACTAAGTCAACTAAAGCATCCTAGCTGGGAGCTCTTCAGAGAAATACTAAATTATGCTAACTTCAAATTTGACCTATCATAAATAATTAAGTAAATAATTATTGAGGCTGTTTCCATGGATGCGTTAACAGCAGGTTTAGCATTCCAATTTACAGGCAGCTCTAAATCTATGTCTGTTGAAGATGCTTTGGTCAGTACACCCTCCAATAAGATTTACAGTGGCACAAGAGTAACCTGATAAAGTAGGACAATAGTTTTTAATAAAATAAATTAATACACATGATTATATATTGAAAATATCGTAACCTGCATGAAAGATCAAAGTAATAAATGTATTCCATTGGGACATTCTGCTTTGTTTTTAATTTAGTAGTTTGAAAGGTTTTGTATTTCATACTCTATAAAACTATAAATTTCTGTGACATCTGACAAGAGTCCTTAACCACTGCCAATAGGTATGTTCATTACTAGGACAAGCTTAATGCATTTATTTATGACTGCATTTTTTCCTCTAATTATTATGTGGTGGTGGTTTGGTTTTTTTTCCCCTAGTTTTCACCTTTCATTAGCAAGCCAGTTGACTTTGAGTTCTGTTAAGTGTTCAGAGAGGAAGAAAGAGACACTCGTGTCTGCATACTTGTAAGATATACTGCTTCACTTTTGTGCAGAAGGAACAGTGGTGTCTGCTGCCCCCCTATTTAATCAGGCACTGAGCTGGCCAGTCTTTCATTTAAAGCAAAGCCAAACCAGTCCTATCAGTACTAACAACAGGGTGTTTTGTCAAGGGGATTAAAGGCCACTAAAATAGAGTAGATGATACAATTAAATCTTCATTAAACCCACTCTCAGGACATGGCATGATACCTTTCAATCTGAACAAGTTAGGTATGTCTAAAATTTTGAACATTTGAATTCAGAGTTTAAACATTCAAGCAACTAAGTGCTTACAGTCAGACTCTGTGGTCCAGGCTGTTGATGCCTTTGTGCAGGGCGGGATGTGACTCTGTGCCGTTGGAGTTAATTTCTGTTTGGTCTGTCAGGACACACTGAGAGTCAGGAGAAGGATGAAGATAGATGCTACTGCTTTATTTCTTTTGTGTGTTGTAATTTTAGTGTCAGGAACATAACATTCTCCACTCTGATTGAACACGTGGCTATTGACATCTTAAGTTCTTTTCTGTCTTCCTGCTCTCCGAGCTCCGTTTGCCTTCCTCTCACTCTCTCCTTCCACTCCTTTTCTCTGATGTATCTTATTGTCATTGGGCTTTTACCTTTAGGAAAGGTGAACGCTTTTAGGAGAGATTTTATGGTTTTCCATAATGGCTTGGGTGTTTTTTGTGTGTGTGTGTTTGTCACTTTAGGACTGGGAGGAGGGGGAAGGCAAGACTGTACTTACCTCTCAGGGATAAACACCCAGCTTTCCCACTGACCAGTTATCTAAACCCTCCAACAGGTTTGGCAGTCCCAGGTGTGGCATCCCACAAGGCAGCCCTCGCAACAGCCTGGTGCCATAGCTTTCTCTGTGTGCCGAATACGGCCGTTTGTTTTGGTTGGTGGTTCCACGACAGTGCCGTAGCGCTGGGGAGCCTGCAGATGCTGGTGTTCCTGCGAGGGCCCCTTAGGGCACTTCCCCTGCCCGACATCAGGCTAACGTTGTGGCCTTTCTCCTCGTCGCTCCAGGGAAGGAGTCGACCCGTGGGATGTGCCAGTGCAAGGGCTGTGCTGGTCAGAGAGGGGAGTGCTGAGGCTCCTTGTGTAGGGCTGGCTGGCAGGGGCACGCAGGAGGCACGGAGGAGTGTGTTGTGGGGTCTCTTCTCTGCCCCGCTGATGTGTAAGCGTGGAAAGCCACTCCAGCTCTACCTTCCCCTGCTCGAGATCTGATGCCGTGGATTGCTTCCGCTGCGGAGAGGGAAAGGAGCGAGCCGTTCACGGTATGTCAGTTATACTTTCCCATCTTCCGACCGATAATGCTTGGCTGATTTGAGAAAGCATACGCAATGCAGTCTTGGAAGAGAGTGTGCATGAGTCGGGGGAGCTGGCATGAGTGATCGCATCCTACAGTTGCAGTCGTTCTTCAGTCTCCCCCAGACAGCAGTCGCTCTTCTTGCCTGTACCAGCCACTTACTCATTCACAGTGCAAATGTTCTTGTTTGTATGACAATGCTAATTGAAAGAGCTGTTCCAACTTCAGTAGCTATTTGTTTGGTTATATCACAGACAGTAACTTCTAACTTAATAAACCAAACCAACAAATGTTCAGGAGTTACTACAGCAGTGTAAAAGTGTTTGTTGTTTGTTTTTTTCCCCAGTGTGGCAATGTGAATGCAAAACACAATCCCCATCTGCAGCCAGTCTGTAAATGTTTAGAAAGGACGTTCTAATCATACGCATCCCTGATCTATAGAGAGCATTTAAACGAAAGGTTGCCTAGTTTGGATTAGAAAACTGTAATTCTCACAGATTCTGTGGTGAGTTATTGTAGCCTCCTAATCTGTTTTTTACTTTCCTTATATTTTTTGAATATCAAATTCACAAAAACAAGTGATTGAATTCTTATTAACTATCAATTTACTGGTATTATTAAGCCATCTTAGTGCAATAGTAGATTCCATTTAAAAGCCATGATAAATATGTACAAATTTTGTATCTTAAGCTGGGCTAGATACTCTGTGCTGGAGATTATATCCATTAATGTACATAGGAGAGCCAGCAGCAAGGTGGTGGGACCTGCAGGGTTAGATTTATGAGGATTATGTGGCAGGTGGAGGAAGGCTTTGTGCCTTTTTAATTCTACGCATCCTTCTTCAAATCCCAGTGCTCTTTCAGTTCTACATCTTTCTGTCATGTGGACTTCAGGCATTGATCGCCTGCTATTTTACAGTATGAAATCTTCAATTCCAGTTACAGATTTAATCTCCTTTAGAAAAGGAATTGTGGCCAAGGATGTTTATGTTTGATTCAGCTGGTTTATTTCAGATTGAAAGAGAGAAAGCGAGGAGCTTGGATCTAGAAATGAATGATGGCTGCTTTGCAGTGTTGTCAGCCACTGTAAGCATGTTTTGACCTTAAACCAGGTTAGAGATAAATCTTATTGGCAGTACTGATTTGCAAACAGGTAAATCCTCTGACAACAGTAATGAAAGCCAAAAAACTGATTTTCGCCAGTGTTACTGGAGCAGAAATTTCTACTTTATTGTTTTACAGCATGGTAGTTGAAATACAGCTTTCTCACGCCAGTGCACACATTTATTAGTATTAAATCATACCAGAGGAGAAGGCATCTTTGTTCTCTGCTCCATGTTACCTGGACAGGCAATCTAAAAGCCTGCATAGTTTTGTAGTGAGTACTTTCCAGAAAGCAGTGTCAGGGTTAACACTGTACAACCTGGCCTAGTATCTGTCACTTCTTAATGATTCTAATAGTAGATAGCATTTGAAATTTCTCAGTTGCTGCTGTTAGACAAAAGAAATGCTAAATTATTTAAATAATTTATTTATTTATTTTTAAAAAAGGCCAATCCTACTAACTTGCCGTCTCTGGGATTTTTTGTAGTTAAACCAAAGATTTTTATCCGATCTTCCATTTGTTAGTGTTTAGTGCTGCCATCTGATAAACCCAGTAAGCATAGATGTTCCAGCAAGATATAAATGTTTAATAACCAAATTGCTATTCTGAGTAGTTTTCTATATGATTTGTATAGATGCCAGTGTTTTCTATTAGCTGTGCATTTGTTTGAAACTTACTGGAAGAATCTGCCAGCAAGTGCTATTTAATAAATGATGCCTATCTGCCAGACACCATCAGATGCTAGGCACAGCCTGTTTGGGAAGGGTAAGTTTTTTAAGGAACTGTGCATTATGGTTTCTTAAAATTTCCACTTTTTCTTTACCACATACTGTCCTTGCTGAATATATGAGAACTACAGCAGAGTGATGAGGTGGATGCTTTGAGGAGAGTCTTGTGTTGTGATTTATCACATATATATGCTGGGATTCAAGGAATCATTTGTTCACGTACTGAACATTGAGGGCAGTTTCATGGGTTCAGGTCCAGTCTGTTTGAGTGCTACTAACATCCTGCGTCAGGGTCACAGGGAGCAAGTGCAAACACTGGCTTTTTATAGATCCTCCTTGGATGTGAGCTATTCTGTGTGTCCACTGTCCCCTGATTAGTCTCGGGGACCTCGCTGTGCTTCTGCCTTTCGACCCTTTCCTGGGAGCGGCGGTGGTGCCGCGCGTGTGCCCCGGCGCCAGGCTGCCCATGGGCAGGGAGAGCTGGGCCTGCCGGGCACCGCGTTGCTCGGGTCAGGAAGGCGAGGGGCAGACGGTGGCTCCGACTGGGCTGCTGGCTCTGCCGCTTCCCGAGATGCGCGGTTAATGTTGGCCCTGGCAGCAAGGTCGTTGCTTTGCAGTCATTTAAAGCCAAGTTTTTTCGTCACATATCCACCAGTAATTCATCTGTACCTGGGTGTTTGAACATTCAATTACCATAAATTTGTGTAACCAGACAGCCGGGTTTCTGAGGCAACTTCAGCAGTCCCAGATGAGATGTTCAGCTATCTGATATGCATGTATAATTATCATTTTGGGTATTGTTCCAGCTTGCGTAGGTAGACCATTAGCTTTGCTTACACAAACCGATAAAAAAAATAAATATTCTTTCTCTTTTTCAAGTGTAACTCTGTGTAACTTTAAAAAAAACAACAAAAAAGACACCCTACCTGTCGTGTCGTGTGTGTGTGTCTCTCCCACCAGTTAAGCATATTACATTTAAATAGCAGAACTGAGTCATTCAGGTTAACACTTTGGAAATTTTCTAATTATTTTTACATGCACAACAGAATTCCAGTGCAAATGCAGTTGATTTGAGAGAAATAATTAGTGTGCCAAAGATGTGATGACAACTGAGAGAGTGCAATGAAATGTTCCAACTTCCATTAGAAAATAATGACCTTCTTGGCTGGATAAAAGTATTTTAATTAAATACCAACAATTCATAGTTATCAGTGAACCTATTAGCCATGAAATTTGATTCTCTCATCACGGACTGTTCACTTACATTTTTCAGACAAAAATGAATATGCATATCATTTCAAGCCTAACATTGTATACTGTTTCAAAATACTACTGTAGCATTTCTGTGGCTTAGGAAAGTGAAGCCTTAAACACTTTTTCAGAAAAAGTTGCCGCATGATTGACAAGAATCAGTAGTTAAAAGTGCTGTTCTTTATGTCAGCAATCTGATGCTTCACCAGAAACTTGAGTGACTCCAGTTTGTTGTCTGATCAGCAATAGAAAAGCGATTGCTTCTTCCTTCATTGGTTCCATCTCGTATTGGTGGCTTTTACTATCAGGGAAACTAAATGGGAAAATGTCCTTAATGGAGTAAAAATATTTTCAGAAATGAAAATTATTTGCATGAATTATACTCCAGTCTTGTTAACAGCATTTTGGAAACCACTAATAATGGACTTTCTACTCTCTTGCCAACAGTGAAACAAGTAATAGGGCTTTTCAGAGACAGATTTGTAGTGAGGGGAGGGGAAAAAAATTCTATGCTTGTATTTTGCATAAAAAATGATTTCTTTCCTAGAAGCTCAGCCCTTTAGCTGCCTGCAGAATCTTTACAAGATGTAACTGCTATGTGACCTCTTTTGTGGCAGTTAAAATAATGCAAATGGCAAGCTTTCCCTTGCAAGTCTTAAGTTGTTGCTCTGCAGGGTTCATATGATTTGAAAATGTTTCAGGCACAAATGAGGCACTTGCACACTGACAGGTCATCACAAATGGTTAGTGGAAAAGTGAGGCATAGGCAACATTTATAATTGAGCAGCTTTGGGTCTAATTCTATTCCCATCGAAATGGAAAAGAAAACAATTACAGTTTGCTTACACAAAGAAGAATCGTGGTTGGGAACTACAACATGACACAAGGGAGGTGCAAAGGGAGTTGAGTGCATTTTCTGCTTCTGCGACTTTGTCTTTTATGTCAGGAGAGTAACTGAACTAAGGACATACTCAGTAATTTGAGGTTCTCTAACTGTGAAAAGATAAAATGCTAGAATTTCGTGTTGAAGTGCAAGGTAGGGATTTCTTAACTGGCAGTGTGTTTTGCCTGCTTTCATCTTGGTGAATGACTTGATTTTTCATCGCTTGTGTAGTGGAGCAGCTGCAGGTCTACAACTCTCACACAAGAGGCTTTTTCCCTTGCCACGATGAATTTGTATTTCTTTAACCAGCTTCCAGGAGCTCTTATTTACCTCCTTGAGATTTGATGCGATGTCCTTTAAAAACAACGATCGTCTCTCCATTCAATGCTGAGTCTCATCACCTTCAGTTATCCATAAAGGTATCCAACTTCAGAAGCTGTAATACTATCATTAAAGTTTTATCAGGAACATGGCAAATAATATGTTGAAAACTTGCTCAGAGTTTTCAGATCAGAAGTTGTGGTGTTGACTAAATAGCCATTTTTCTCCAAAACGTTCATACTATGTAGTGTTATATTATACCGTCTTTCATATTAAGATCTCCAGACTTCTTAAAGGACTGGGGTGATTGTCTTCTCCTTTTAAAAAGAAACATGGGAGGGAATCTCTTTTTCCTACTTTCTTCAGGGTTTTTTTCATTTTAGCTCTACTTCTAGTTAGATGTCAGACGCTAGATCTATTTGTTCTTTGCTTCCAGTTTATTGAAATTGCATCTAGAAAGCTGAAATTTTAGAAAGTTTTGAGCAGCTGGAATAGTGGGCTAAAAGGAAGTCATTATAGAACGGTTATTATAATTGTCTATTTCGCCTGCAGACTATCCTGTTGAATATACACAAGATGGAGGCTACAGAAAATTTCTGATGACATGATCAGATCATGATGATAAATCTTTTTTAATACAACCTCCCTGAAACTGCTAGTGCAGTTGTAGCTGGCTTAAATGCTTTTGGGGAAGGCATTAGTTCTTCCATTAAGTGTCATTCCATTTTAACTTTTGATAAGCCAAATATTTTTCTATGTAATGTTTTCTTTTCCAGAGATGATACATTAATGAAATACAATACGCTAAACTAGGACAATATTTTAAGCCCAAGGAAGAAAAATAGAGCTTCATCTCACACAAGTCCTTAGATTAACCTATAAAATTTGCTCGGGTACCACTGCTTTCAATTGTGACACTGTTTAAAGGTGATGGATGATTCTGTTCTGTGTAACAATACCGTTTTTTTAAATTACTAACTGTAATCTGGAAAAGCAGCACTGAATTAAAAAAAAAAAACAAAAAAACTTCAGTAAATATAGTTGGCTAGAATTCAGGTGAATTTCTTGTCTGTTGTATATGAGAAACAGATGTCATTTTGAGCATCACCGTGTTGAATTCTGTGGTTGTACAATTGTTGCTTTCAGATTTGCATTTGTAGTTACTGTAAGGGCATTAATAACTCATCGTTGAAATAGTGTGATACTCTGTAAGCCTTTGGTCCTGCCTCTGCCATCAACGTGCACTACATTATAAAAGACAACTTTTAGAAAGAATACTGAAAAAAGTTGTAATTTGCTGATCTAAAAAAAGTCAGAGAAAATGACAGCAAAATGGACCATCATTCTGCATTGCATTTTGAGACATTTGAAATGTTTGCATAAGAAAGGATAGCTCAGCATAATATCCCTTCAGCTTTTTAGATTTAGTTTAAAAAAAATTAGGATTTTTGATAAAAATACTTTTTAATTAATTTGTCAAGTTCAGTTTTTTCTATACAACCAAAATATGTGGGGTTTTTTTGTGTGTGCTATTGTATTTATTGTTTCATATTTACCAAAATGTGAAAACATGTCTGTTTTGTACAGACTATAACGGAGACAAAGTGCAGGAGAGGAAATCATCAAAAAAACTCGTGAACTGGAAAAATGTAAATACACTGCATCTTTAATGCACAAATAACCTGTTTTGTGTTCCTAAGGCCCTTAGATCTTAAGACCTCATGATTTAGCTTCCTGCAGAGAATCATCAGACTTTAATATTGGTATTCCCTTTCAACTCTGGAAGATTCCATCTTTAATTTCCATATTAGCATTTGGTAAATACAGCATTTAACATTCAATATGCTATAAAGATAAGAAAGGGTTGGACACATCTCTGAGGAAACTAGAATGATTACTTTATATGACCACAGACATCTCATTGGAATGATACTGATAGTGAGAGATGTTTGACTATAATTTATCATCAGGAAAAATTGGTGAGATTTGAAATATTAGCATAACATAACAAATTGAGAGACTGCTTTTAAAAACACAAATTAATGTATCAATGGAGAAATTACATTTAACTCTGTGGCAGTGGATTCAGTCATGTGGGTGCGTACCTTATATGCACGTGTTTACAGTGCAAAAATGGGCACTCTGGTTTGGTCTGTGTCTACTCTGAAGAAGACGACAGAAGTCTGCATGCGTATGATCCTTTCGGCTGCATCTAGAAACTTGAAGACCTTTCTAACTGCTATGTTATATCTGACCATCATGTTATATTGGCAAATTGAAAGGCATTCAGACACATTCAGAGTGAAATAACAACTACAGGGGAAAAGAGAGATTTCACTTAGAATGAATGACTCAACCTGTGTATTTCTTGCACATGTTTATAAGGTAAGTGATAATATTTTGAGTTACGTTTTTGTAAAACTCTTACCAAAGTATTTTTCATCCATACCAGAAATCTCTTAAATTCTACCTTGGTATAAATAACAATAGTAATAGTGATATCTGGGAGTTAGGGAACCATAACATTCTACGAGTAGTAGAAGAATATTAGCATCAAAATAATATTAGTATAATAATATAATGATGTAATAATACTAGTAAAATATTACTAATACTAACAATAGTGGAAAAATATAGGCTGAACATCAAGAAAAACTTGCTGAGGGGAATGTTACTGGAGTGTCTTCCTGAGAAAGTAAAATACCTGTTCTTTATACAAATGAAGCCTTCCTGAAGATTAAATATTTTTTTTATTGGAAATAATCTTTGTACATAATGCGGTAAATTCTGTCATTTAATGATAGTAGTAAATATTGACACCCACCAAAAAAAATATTTCTGCATCCTCCAGTGTATTCCGTTTATTTGATTCATTAAGAAAGAAGATGAGTACAAATGTATATTGGCATACAAGGGACATGAGGAGAGACCAGGCAGAGAAACGTAAAGATGAAAGAAACATTTGCTGCCTGTTAAGTTCCTCGAGATTTATACTGCTTCTATGAAAGAGAGAGAATGATGACACAAAACAGAATATTAAAGCATGCATGTTTTCCTTTTTTATATACAATTTTAAAGGTAAACCAAGGGCAATCGAAGAGTCTGTCTTGAATATTATAATTTGGCTTTAAATTCAGATGTTGAGGAGAAGAATTTCCTTGGATCGATGCCCTGTAAATTCTTTCTGTGTTCTCACTTCAGACATCATGTTGAAAAGTAAGTAGTTAAAAGAAATGGGTTCAAATTTTTGCATCCTAAAGGATTTTCTGAAGTTTTGTTTCTGTCATATCAGTGATGATGTTCCTAAAGAGAACTGGTATTTGATCAATAAAACATTTACTGAATACACTTTAAACTGAAGCTATACTGTTGCCGGAAAAGGAACGCATTTGGAGCTAAATTAATAATTAACATTAGCTAAAATTAATAAATATTTTAACAGAGATAATGCAGAGGGCTGTATAGGAAAACAGAAATTTCCTATTTTGAAGTCTGCCTACACTCAGTCAATTGCGATTGCATGACTTTCAGTTGTGAATTTGATTTGCCATATGGCATGGGAATAAGAGAGCTAGGCTTACCACAGGAAGATGGTATTGATATGCAGACTAAGATGGAAAATTAGATTTCCTTCCCAGATCACTGTAAAGAGCGTGTTGGATGTTGACTTGAGACTCTGTTGCGGCAGCCAAGTGTACAAATTCCATTTAATGTGAGTTTCATTCTTTCAAACCATGACCTCAAACTTGCTGATGCTGTTAGAGCATTAATGCTTTTTGTTTGCGTTTGTTGCTGTTGAGTAGTTGGTTTGTTCCTGGTTTCTCTGAGCTATGTCTTCCTAAGCTGACACAAAGAGTCCAAGCAATGCTACTTATTGGTGTCTATATAATTAGCCTTAACTGGTCTAGTATGGAAATCATCTTCTCAGAGGTTTTTAAACCCCTTTTTTTCTGAGCTTTTTCCTCAGTAACTAAAGATGGAGTGCATGACAAAAATAAAAGGACAAATTTTGTTATGGTGGGACAAATGAATTGATACACATCCATCCTGTGAAGTCATGCTTTTTTTAATGGAGACTAGAGCTTAGCTCCATTTAATTAATCACACTGCACAGAGAATCCTACGTTTAAAAAAACCCGAAAACATTACGCACTGATAATATGCATCAAAGTAGCTTTGTTGATAATCCACTCTATTCCTGCCTTTTGAGTATATCATGATTCTGAGCTATGTAGAGAAGAAAATCACTTAAAAACTCTGAGAAGCTATGATGAATGAATGGACGTGTCTGGACATGGCAAATCCTTTGTCTTGGCAGTCTGGTAAGTTTTGTGATGAGCCTTATGTTTGTCAGCTTTCCCATGTCTCAGTATGAGCTGCGCCAGACAAACCTAATGTGATGGATGAGTTCAGTTTCAGCTGGATCAGAGTGTATGTCTGAACAGGTCCATCTGGAGTATTCCCCTAAAAATTAATTTCCACTCCTACACTTGAGATTTTTACCATGGAAGTTGACTGTGGTGTAAAACAGCAGTAAGCAGAAGGCCTTATGGCTGGCAGGTTCTTGTTTGGAGGTATAGCCTCTGATGCACTGATGTCCAGTGTAAAAATTTTGTACATCTTTTCATGTACTCTGAAGCTCTGCATATTGAAATTAAGCCTGCAGACAATTGTTACATTCTTAGTTACATTCCAAAGATAATAGATTGAAAACCATTTTTTTCTAATGTACGTAAACTTGCAAATCCTTAAGCATAGAGGGAGAAGTTCTAAACCAAAATGTATTAGATCTACTCTTTTGGAAACTGGGAATTCTGTTGCAGTATTTATTATACAATATTTGACTTTATAAAAAGAGCTGAAACAGCTTTTAGATTTATAAATACGTCAACATTATAAAAATGTGCTAGTAGTTGCAAAGTTTCTGTATTAGCAGGCAAATACATTTGATTAAGTGACCATCTGGTAAAATGTTTGTTACCAGTAAAAACACTGAATTTTGGATTTTGCATGTGCCAAGTAAAATGTGGGTAAGAGTTATAGCTGCGTAAATTGAGTGGGCAGTAATTGGACCATATACCTTTCAAACCTGCTCCTATCGATGTAAATAAATATCGTTATTCTCAAAGCCATTTTGCTGAGCTGATCCATTCCATCTACAGTCAATTGTTTTACCACATTTTAAAATTTCTGTAAAGAATGATTTGATTTTGTGTAGTTGCGTCTGTACAAGGGCTGGATGACCTGAGTTTTGGTAGGCTTAACACAGAAATAATTAGGCCCTGTGTGCCATGAATAAACAATGATTTGAGTCAGCTCCATCGTCATATGCATCAGACCTCAGTGTCCTGGCATTTGGAAAGGTTCTTGCTGATACGGTTAAATGACATGGGGATGAAAAGTGCAGTTCGGCCTTCCTAGAGCTCCCCATGTGCTATGGCTCTTGTTGCGTGGCAAGCTAATAGTAACAAATTCAATAATGAATTGCAAAAAATGCCAAAGAAAAAAAAACAACGATTTCCTTAGAAGAGTTGCTGTGACTTCAGTTCATTGAGAATTGTAGGACCATAACATGTTGGCTGTTTCACCACTTATGCATCAATGGCTGTGTAGAATGCAGTTGTCTCTTTCTCTTGTAGCCCGTGCAGCACCTGTAGCTTTTCCAAGAAACCCTCAGCATTCACTTGTAAGATATCAGCATGTCACAAAGGTAAAATATTTAAAATGGGACGTGTCACAATATGCTGTCTTTAATATTTCTAAAACTTTAACCTGGAACCTGTGCTTGTCCTTCTTTTTTATTTGTTGCTTTTTTGAACAATATGATAAGGTTTTTGAAGCCTATTATTTTATTCCTATAAAAATGAAAATATTAAAAAGGTTTAATATTAGTCCTGCATTATATTACTAGTTGATATCTGTGGGAGAGTAGGAATAGATACCACTGCTATATTCAGTTTTATCTTTGATCCCAACCAGTTTTGAAGTGTGATTGCCAGAGCTGAAAACTAAATTGTTTTTACAGCAAGAACTATTCTAATACAGGGAATGCAATATCAGTTGTTCTGTTCATAATTTACCCTGTACATCGCTATGTCTTCATTTTGTAAACTCATGGAATGAGTAATGAAATGATGGTTATTTTATAACTCCATCTCTTTCTCCCTGACATTAAATATTGAAGCTACAAGCCCTTTCTGAGAATAATGACATGAGGAGCTTAGAAGGAGAGTTATTTCTTTGATAAACAAAACACTGCACTAAATACAAATTAATCAGAATTCTGTTGATTCCATTTATAAGTTAGAGCAAACTTGTAGGAAGGGTGTTTTCTGAATGCTGTGCTTCATGAACATCCTATAACACTTTTTAAAATTGTTATGAAATTGCTGGAAATAGTTGCCTATGGGTTGCTGAACTTGGCTCTTATTCAAAGTGAAAGATGCTGTGAGCAAGTAACAAGAAAGCTGAAGAAAAGTCATGGCCATTAAATAGTTTCTTTAAAAATGTAAAAGGAGTGATGAATAGATGCATTTTATTTCCCGCTGTTGAAAATGCAATTCTTGCTTTCCTATGATGAGTGTTACAAGTCTCTAATTTCTGTTATTTTTCCTTAAGTGAGGCATGATGATAGAATATCTTTTGTTGGTATTTCTGGTGTAATTTTGTTGTAAATGTTCACAATTATGTCTTTGGGTTTATTTCAGCCAAGCTACACTGACCTACTTGGAAGTTTGTCTTTTTGTATTCTCTGCCCAGAGTCGAAGCTAGGGCTGAAGCTAGATGAAAATCTTGTAGCATACAAAGCAGTGTTGTCAGTATTTTGAGGTGCGTTGCTTGCTGTGAACCAGAGTGGATTTGTACAGTCAGAGCGTTACACCACGATGCATGGGGATTTACACGTTGCACATCAGCTAGGGGCCACTGTAACTGTCAGTCTGGCCAGCCAGCTGTCAAAATGCTTTCAGTCCACTCACTACTTGGTTTTAAGGAAGCGGGCAAGAAAATCACTACAGAGAGGGCAAAGAGCGATTCCAGCTTACTGTGATGCTTCAAAACGCAAATGTGTGGAGACACTGTGCCACCAAGTCACCTAATGTATGACTTGATCATCAACAATTGCAGAATACATACATTAATTCAAATATCGACTACAAATAAGCAAATCTACAACTAAGTGAGATCCAGTCAGATCTTAAGTGTTCTACTACATTGTTCCTTGAGTCCTTGTGTTGCTCCTTGTTGTCTTTAGGTTAGGACTATCTCTTTTGTTTTCTCCCCTTTGATTCCATCAACATTTTAGGCTCCTGGGTTAGACTAATGTTTATCCTCTCCAGTCAATGTCCACTATAGCCAGCTGACTCACTTCACGTTTTCCTCGATTTATTGCAGTCTTCTGGCTGCCTTAATCTAGTTCATGTTATCACTGAACTTGGTTAAATGCAAGAACACATCCTTTGTTACAAGGTGTGCTATGCCTAGCATATGACCAGGTTATTCTGGGAGTTGCAATATGTCTAAGTAACAATGTCTCCCATTGAAGTACAGTATGATGAAACTCGTGATATTCTGCAAACACTGTTAGGAATCTTTAACACCAATATTGGTGTTTTGGTTTGTTTTTTTTTTAATTGTATGCAACATTTGTAATGAAGGAAATGCATCAGATTAGTGTGCATTAAAAGCAGCATTTTGCTTTTGGACAGGATAGCTCAAATTATGTAATAAATCACACCCCCCAGGTGCCTTAAAGTACATTGGATGAAATTACGTATATTTTGCTATCACTTCAAATTAGAATTATAGCATACTTTCTAATGATGTCCCTATGGATTTTGTCTTTTATGATCCAATGGTATATGTACATATACCATTCAGATACTTTATCATCAATAAAAATTTCCAGAAATAGAGCGTTTTGACGGCAACTGCTGACAGAGCTAGTGAAGATATTCCAGTTTACGATTACGCTTGTTTTTCCAATAATGTTCACAAAATATACACTCTGCAGGATGACTACAGGATGCATAAGATAACATATAAGCTAGCCACATGCATAAATATTAATTAAAATAATCTGCTTGTGGAATGGAGGCGGGGGTTGGCTAGGTGGGTGTGTTTGTGTGTGAGAAATCCCCAAAAGGAAAATTTCAAGCTGAGGCAGGAAAGTGGCAGGGAGAAGAGTGAAGGACCTTGGAGCTTTTCTGGGGAAGAAAAAAAACAACCGACAAAACAAAAGAATGAGACATTGCAGCTAATTGAAGTGTGATGTTCCATAGCAGTCAATTCTGTGATAATTTAGATAATTAGCAGGAAGGCTAGATGGGGAGGTCCTTGTCTCTGCCCTAGTGATGCCCCAGTTAGGCTGTGTTTGTGTATCTGCTCAGCAAGCTCAGGCCATTTGTGTTGGTGTGTTTCATTTACAGCCCAGGCTGGAGTGTGGTGTCTGCAAGATAAAATGCATCTCTCTTAAGTCATTTAAGCCTCGTTGCAATACATTCATTGTTCTTTAATTAGCATGTAAGCTTTCTTCAAGATGTAATGTTATACTGTGTAGCTACTTCTCTGTAAAGAATAGAACTGAGTAAAATTAAGAACTTCTTACAGAAATGGTGACATTTCAACTCAAGAATCGTTTTTTTTTCCTCTGTCACTGTTTTTCCTTGCCATGCCAGAAATTCTCCCTTCTTTTCTAGCCAGATGAGCAGGAGTCCTCAATTCAGACAGAACATCGCTTTTTTTAATACTCCTATTTTAACAGGGTCATTGTTTACTGGTTTCCATTGGAAAGCTTCCAGCTTTCTCTCTCCTGCTTAAGCAATGCTACAAAGAGATCCTCCAGAAATACTGAGCTATAAAGGGCAGACTTTGTGACAGGAGGGACTTCATAACTCACCTGAAAGTTTATGCCTTAGAAGTCATGGTCTTTTAGCTCACTGGCAAGTGGTGACTAATGAACCGTAAGGCTCCGTCTGCCGGCAGCGGGCACACTTCTCAGCCGCTTTCTCTGACAGGGTATGGCCTCTGCTTACACTCGGTGTCTTGTGTTCAGATCAGATCATATAATGTGATTTGTCTTCTATGAACGCTACTGCAGGTTTTGTTTGGCTGGGAGATGAGGTTGAGTTGAATGGCTAAAAAGTAGAAAGCTATTGATTGCTGTTGCTTTCAGTAAACGATGCTAGGATAGAAAGAATGTCGAATTTTATGTGGTTGTAGTGATAAAAATATATCAAAATAACAAAGGTAAAGGTGTCTGAGATTTTCAAGTAAAGGATCTCTAAAAATGGATATTTTCTAGTACTTTTAAAAACTTTAAGTGGACACATGCTAAACTCTTTCATAAATGTCAGGTTTATAGGTGGTTCTTTGGGCCTTTCCTAATCTTATTTTAAAAGTCAAATGTGTCTAGTCTTCCTTGGTGCTAATCCTATGCAACTACAGAAAAATGAATTGATTTTCTGTATCGATGTGGCTACTTCTGCCCAGGCTGTAGAGGGAGGACATGTTTTTTATTGATTTGGCCCTGAACTTCCCTGACTCTTGATGAGCACAAATGAAAGGACCACACTGGAGGTAGCTCTGAATCAGCAAGGGAACTAGTACCATTGCCTTGTCCAGGCACTCTTCTTTCTTCACTGTATGAATTATACATTGGATTACCGTCACAGTAATTAGAACAGGATCCAGCTATTAATGTATGTCTTATAGCAAGAGAGTTGTTCCTTGGAGTGCTTGATCTCTGCATAATGGTAAAAGAAGAGATTTATAATATAATTATAGAGGAAGGTTGACAAGGCTGAAGCGTTTAACGGTACTGTAAGTGCCTGTGTGTCCAGAGGATGTTGTGCTTGTTTCTGTCAAAAGAACAAATGAAAAGGGATTCAAGAGAAAGGAATGCATGAGGAGGTATTAGCTGATGTTTAAAGCTATGTTAGGGCAGATTTGTGCAGTATTTTCCAGTGCTCTGACAAAAAGCATCTGGGCTGCTTGGGGCTTTTAAAATTCTGGATACTTCACCTGTAAGCCTATTGGGAAATTGACTGTTGTGGTACTGAGGAGTGGTTTGAAATTTGACCTCCAGGAGATATGGAGATATTAACAAAGATACAGGCCATCTACAGGGCACTTTGAGGGACCGGGCATTTTTCTCTGGAAAAATACTGTATCGTATAAGGCTGGATTCTTTTCTCTGTCACTATAGTGAAATGGTTTCACTGCTGCTACTCCTGATGACTCACATGGTGTTTTTGTAACAGAGGAAGTTAGTGCTTCATAGATAGCTTCTCCTGCTTTTTGTTTCATTTGTTTTTCACACACACACATGCATATATTTAATATATAAGCTTGGCTTTTTTGAAGCTTTTGTGTTGATGACAGAAGAAAACATGAGTATATCTTTCAGAAAGAATAAAATCTTAAATAAGATGCTGTGTCATTCTCCAAAATGCATCCTTCCAGTAGTGTGGTTGTTCTCCCACTCTCTCTTTATGCTAGTAGATAAGGTGAACTTATTATTTCAACTTTGTTGTAAACTGGATTTACTGTCTAGTTTTAAGCAGATATAAATCATATTGTCAGCACACTCCTTTGTACTATCATCCTTTTAAAAAAAAAAAATAAATTCTTTATAGCTTTTTTGTATCAGCCAAAGGCAGAGATAAGGCTGAGCCATTTCTTGTATGTATGTAATTTAAAAATCAGCAGAGAGTATTTCTTTCACAGGAATCAATAAAGTATGAATATAAAATTGTCAGGTGATAGCAACTGTATGATGCAGAGGATTAGTCACTTGTCCTTTTATTATCAGGGACTGAGTTCAAACAAATCAGAAATAATATTATGCTGCATGGGCTTTAGTAGTATTGAACGAAAAGAGCTAATGTGTCTAATACCTCAGTGCAGATGGGAAATATTAAGCACTACTCTAATCTCTTGCTTTCTGCTCAGATCAGCTATGGATTCTCAGGCTAGTACTTGGTTGTTGATCATTCTTTACCATCAGGATAAGCCTTCTCCACAGCAAGAAAAAAATAATTTTAGTGAATTCATATTTTTATGTGCTCATGAGGTAGCCATTCTCCTTTTCGGTGAAGTTCCCAGTGGGCTCTTGGCAGATGCATCAATGATGAAGCGAACAGGGGCTGAGCAGTCTCCTGCTGGGAAGGGGAGTGTGGCTAATTCCAGTTCATTAGGGAGGGAGCCCAACCAACACCTTTCTCCTCAATCTTTGTCAGCGGTGGTTGCTATGGAAACCTTCCTAGGAATGACCTCTTTTAGTGTTTAAATAAATAAGCTGAAAATTCGCCGTTATTTCTCTAACAGTGTCTAATCTTCTTTGGGATAAGCAAACTACGAATGGATTCAACAGTCTATCGATCCAGCCTCCAGAAAATACATTTAATAGATTCAGTGTGCTGCGTGCATTTAAATATGCCTGCTTGCTTGTCTAGAAAGCATACAGACAAGGGCAGGGCACAGCCTTGATATTCTAACTCCGCTCAGAGTTACGGTTTTAATTACACCTCTGAAAGAACTATGAAATATGTTGTGAAACATCAGTGAATACGTCAAATAATTAGCTGTGATAAATCGAGTGAATTGGACACTCCTAAGTAATTGCTTCATTTCATCTGAGAGGTTTTTGCATTTCAGTGGTGGGTTAGCAATTCCCATGCATGCTTTGTAAATCCACTTGTAAACACTTTGGGAATGAATACAATCAGGAGTAGCTAAGGAGGAGTACATGGGTTGCACGGGTTGCTGTAATGATCTGGGGGAAGGAAAAATGTTATGTTAGCAGGAGATTGATTTCAACGTGAGCAGAGGCAGTATTTAAGTAAGTAGATATTTAAATAAACTGATTTATCAGTAGAAGTGGAACATGAAGGATCTCTACACTTTGCTAAACCCATTTGAGGTAATACTGCATACTTAGTTCAGTTCTACAGAATGATAGCGTCTCACCTGTTGATGTGTAGAAGCAGGCTTTGAAGAGGTCAGCCAAAAAATACTAGAAGTGGATCACCAATTTCAAAAATTCATGAAGACAGCAATGGAATTTTATCTACAGGGAGGGAAGGGAGAAATTTCTGTGTGCATGCCAAGGTTCATACAGCCTAGCTTCTAGTTCATTATTCTGGAGATTTACATACAAAAGATAGGAAAGCAGTAAAACTGCAGTAGTGCTGACACCAGCATAAAAGATGAATGCTAAGTACAGCAAAGTGATGGAGAGCACGTAATTGTGTTCCCAATCACCTGAGCTGAAAGACATTTTTAAGTGACAAATTTATTGAGATCTGAATTTTGGCTGCACTTCCAGTATTGTGCACTGTACAAGGTAACATAGAAGACAGAATTTATACTATAACAAACTAATTCTAAAACAGATCATTGCACAGAGTACAATTTACTGTATTAAAAGAGCAAAAACTTCTCAAGTAGAATTGACGTGAGAGATTTACACAGACTTCTCTCCCTATATTTGAATAACTTTTCAGAGATTTGCAAACCTGTTGAAAACTATTTTCATGTTCAAAAGCTCTGTCAACTGGAATAATAGAATTATCAAGCAAATTGTGCTTTTCCTGAGATTTGTGATGTTTCTGTCATGCCAAATTTATCTGCCTTTTTTCTGCACCTGAAAGTTAAATGTGTTCTCTTGGGTTTTGTTGTTGTTGTTTTGTTTTCTTATAATTATTTAGCCAAAGAAAACTATTTATAGCTATCTGTCAGCTCTGGAGAAAATAGCAGTTCTACCAGTTTATCAGTTTTACCTCCTTTTTAATTTTTTAAACTGATTCCATTATTCTGATTAGGTAGTACCTTTTAAAAATGGAATTAAAAGTAGACTCTCATAAATTGTTTTACATATTTCCATTATTCCACGTAAACAACAAGATACCAGGCTCCTACTTACGGAGTTGTGAATTGGCCTTCTGATAGACCTACCCTTCTAACCTATTTCCCCGAATGGGAAAGACTTGATGCATCAAGAAAAGGTAAGGACTGCACGGAAGCTAGAGTTGAGTCGTACATTCCCTGATCCAATAAAGAATTGTTATAATTCCCTATATCGTGGGAAAATGGATGTTCAGTCCCTATGAAACCGTTTTTACTTGGTTAGTTTACTTTTTCTAGGTGTTTGTGTGTCAGCTGTTCCATCACCCAGCGGTTAGCGAGGGGCCTGTGCCCGCGGCGGGGGCAGGCAGCACTGCTGGCAGCGCCACCTCCCTGCCTGCTCCGCACCTCCCTTCCCTCAGGGAGGAAAAACTGTTAGAAGCCTGGCAAAATTTTTGATATTAGAAAAAGTAAAAAGTTACCAGTATAATTCTGTTTTTTTGATCCCTAGGTAAGTATAAAAATGCGAGCTTTCTTCTGTGCAAGTAATCAGTCTTTTATCTTTATCTGCTTTGAAGATTTTTACAGGCTTGTTATTTCTTCTTTAGCTGTTTGCATTTTGTATAAACTGTTTCAGCCAGCGTAAACTTACATAATGTTTTTAATCTTTCCTTTGTTTTTAAAGGTGAAGGAATTAAAAAGTAAGGAAAAAAAGTCATCGCTGTTTTTAAGTAGGCTTTGCCTTATTATAAATGTTGGCTGTTAAATTCTCCAGGAATTGTTTAGACTATAAACCTGAGGTATTTTAGGGAAAATTATTTGTGTCCTGTTTTATCAGTTGACAGTTTGCTAATTCCACCCATGAAGGCTTTTATTTAGAGAAACAACAGAACTTGATACCACCTGCTTCTGAGTAATTGCTGTCCATGCAGACTTGGTCTGATGCTTGTGACTAGTAGCTGGAAATCAAAGTCTCTCTTTTTTATTCTTAGCACGTACAAGAATCTTCATCTTCCCAGCTTGGTTTGTGAGTCGCTCACGCACGAAGCATGAGTTAAGTAGCTAACTAGTAAGAGTGTGGTATCTAATTTGAAAATGAACCACACTTTTTTGGAAAGAGTTTGTTTATGAAAATGAGAGGGAGGAGAGTTTCAGCAGCTTGGTGCAACAATCTGTTTGGGAAAAAAATGTTAGAAAATAAGAGAGAAGGTTGCAGAGTAGTATGTGGTCATTGTATGTGTCCTTATTTTTATTCACAATTATTAAGGGTTGAGTGCAAATTAGGTATTGTATGGCTATAACGATTTGCCTGAATGCATTTGTCCTACGCAGTCATCTGTGCTTAGCTGTAGAGGGGGAAAAAAGTTAAAAGGCAAGCAGAGAAATTATTTCATTTCCATATTTGGACTTACAACTTTGTCTTTTTTCTCTCAAAGCAAAAATTGCCTTGCTCAGATGGGACAGGAATAGGTCAATGGCATTGTGCTCCTGAGAGAGGCCTGAAGCAGCTGTGAAGGCTTGTGCTGCAGGCAGGCAGAATCTGCACCCAGGAGCTTCCCTCCTGGGGCGTCAGTCCTACACAGCTGTTGGTACGTCTTCTACTAGCATGCAGCAGCCTCCTTCTTATTGCTTGGCTGGTAAGGCTTCATCCACAGAACCACGCATCTGTTGCTCCAGTGCTTTCTTAGTAACCAGGAGCGTGGTCTTCTCCCACATACGTGCATTAGGGACAAGCTCTTGATGATAAGTACCAATATTTCTCTCTTTGTAGCTGCTATGTGATAGCAAGAAGGTTTGGAGGTAGATTGATTTCTTCAAGGACTGAGCATGCTTTTCCTTTTTGATCTGATCATTACCAGGTGTACTTGCATACACAGTGTCTTGTGTTTGGAACACAAATTGAAGTTCAACATGGGACAAATTCCCAGAGAAAAATAAAGTTTGTAGTGCTCTCTTCACTGGCAACTTCTCTACATCTGAGAGTTTGTGAGAAGCCTCGTTTTCTTTCCTTCTTCCCTTCCTGCCCGCCTGCCTTTCTTTCCTACAATTGTTTTTATTAAATATTGTGTTTATATAGGATCTAAACCAAGACACCTCTAACTCTTATTCAGTGATTTTGGGTATTACTGAAGAATGAATAAAAACATATAATAGAGCCTGCAGAGGGCCTCTAAATGGTTGATGTCTTCCAAGAACTCAGCTCTACTTACCAAGTAAACAGAGGGCCTGTGCCAGCAGGCAGAATAAAAAGCTGGATTTAAACTAAAGGAACATAATATATTTTTTCTAGAAGTTTTAATTTCACCACTCAGCAAAGTCAGCCAGATTTGAATAATTATTCCCATGAATACTTCATGCCCTTACTTTCTCGATTACTTGCTAAGAAAGGCCAAAAGACTGGAGCAAGGCTTTTATCTTAAGTGCCAAAAAGACCTTGTTTGTTTAACTGTAGCAGTTGAAGCAAAGGATCCTGGTGGTACAATTATTACATATATGTACTACAAAAGCATCTTACCTGAACCTGGAGCTTCAGTCCGTTTGGGATTGTCATCATTAGCAGACACACACTTTGCTGTCCCACTGGATTCGAAGAGATGTCTGAAATGTGGAAGTGCTGTCTCTTCACTTGCAGTTTTAAACATCAGGAAAAAAGAAAACATGAGCAAAGCATTTGGAAATAACAAGTATTGTGAATGGTGATACCAGGCAGATGCAATGTGGCTTATAAATAGATAGCTTCTTTGGCTCTTAAAAACAGATGTGTACAGCAAATGCTATCAGTATTCTGTAAGGATCTGTGTACTTTGTTCAAAAATGCAGGAGATGACATGAAGCAATAAGCCTACTAAACCTCAAGCTGTAATACAGCAGAAACCACAGAGCGCCATGCGTTGTGGATAGTGTTCCTGTGGATGGGTAGTGTCTATGCTGTAGTATAAAGGTACAGCATATAAGGTATTGAAAAACAAGCATGAGTATTGCCTTTTTCGAACATGTACCCTGTATCAAATATTAAGTTTGGTTTTATGTTGGATGTTTCTCTTCCTTCTGTTCAAACTTCCAGTAATTGCCAGTTAGTTCCCCACCCTCATTTTTTCTTGCTGTTCCGTTACAGCTTTTTTAAAAATTATTTTTTGTTTCTCTGAATAATTTTATTCATTTTTGTAAAATTTGTGATACAGGACTCATTTTTCAGCCTTATTCTTTTTATGTGGAATGGATATAAGGAGATGTTTAAAACAAAGCTATAGATTCCCTTTCCCACCTAATGGCTGGTTTAGAACTGAGTTAATGCTTATGTGAAGTTTGATTTGAATTGTCAGAGGGACACTGAGTGGTCATGTTTCTTTCAGCATTTGTGCATGTAAATCAGTTGTGCCGTGCTCCTGTGGTATATTTGTGCTTACTTATCATTGTTATTAACCTAAGGTAAAAAACCCTAACAGGGACAACCAGGACACTTAGAAGAGGTCAATAAATAGACCTGGGCTCTTTTCTGGATTTCTAGTTTTATAAACCAGCCTTCACAATCTCTTACATAAATTTTAGTAGGTTTTAGAAATAATTTTGTACAGATATGGAGGAACCTGTATAGTTTTAAATGAAATGTTGGTTGGTTGTATGCCGGCAAATACAGTAAACTTATTTAGAAAAATAGAGATCTGTGAAAGTAATTTATAGGAACTTGTGATGCTGGTCAGAGTAAACTGCATTTAATTTTCATGATGGTCAATCTGAGCTTTACCAATCATCTATCAATAACATTTTGATTTGAGGTGTTATTATGAATCAAAGTTGGACTTACAGTAATTAATCTGATTCTATATAAGACATTTGTTTCAATTATCAGTGACTAAATTTAATCCAAGAAGTATGTTTCAGTTTAAGGCTTAAAATCTGCTAAGTGTGCCTGGAGTCACAGAGCTGTCGTACATCTATATATGTTTTTTATTTTTCGCCCAAACTGGGAGTTGATAGAACTGGTTGGTTGAAGGAGTGTTATTTTTATGCTTCTGGCAATACTTATTTATCCAATTAAATGACAGTTACCTAAACCCCAAAAAGTAATAAATATTTTTGTTTCATGAACTCAGTGGAAAAAAAATGTACCTTTTGTTTCTTACAGGTTTAACACATTTACTAATGACAAATTATGTTAGATTAATTGTAGACCTTAAAATTTACAACCAGTAATTCCCCTCCTTGTGAAGCAAGAATTTCTTTTCACAAAAAAAATTCACAAGAAGGATTTTTGGATAGTGTGCTTTTCACCTTTGCTATGGTATCTTGAAAAGTACTGCTTGGGAAGCTGTGCCATAGCTGTCCTTTCACAAGTAGACTAATTTGAAAAAAATAATTAGGGTTGTCAATTTTTTTTCTCTCTTTTGAGCAGGGTAAAATTTGTGACGGTAGTTGCATCAGCTTGATTTATGTTCTGTGGCCACAATCTTATTTTTTTTCCCTTGTGGGAGCAGTGGTTTGCTGGAAATAACTTGTATGTGTGTTTAGAAAACTGAAGTCGGTTGAGAATAAAGTGAAATATTACTTTTAGGAGGTTTATGCTGGATGCTAGTCCTAATAATCCTGGCAGTCCTGTCTGCTTTGATCACCTCCGAGCCACAGGTGTCTCCCGGAGGATGACAACAGCATGGCAACGTCTTAACCTGCGTGTTGGCTCACGACGGCGCACGCAGCCACTTGCTGGGCTGCTGTGCGCACCTCTCCTTTCAGACAGAATCAAACTAATTATTATTCTGTATTCCTTTCCACTCATAAGACTTTTTTGCTAAGAGTTACCCCCTGGCAGGAGTCTGCCTCTGCGTTTAAATTGTACTCCATCCTTTTTGTGCCCTACAACCATTCGAAGAGATGATACTTCTCCTTTCCTCAATTAAGTTCTTCCTTATTTTTAGAACCTAACACATTGCTTTCTCTCCTGAGATCCTATTTACAAACAACTACTGTGTTAACTGCCATAAAGCTAAAGGCAATTCAGGCTTTCCCTCACCATGATGCTGATGTTCCTTAAAAGCCTTAGATGTAAAAGATCCCAAAAGATGCTGCCGGTTCTGTGTGTGTTTGTCCATTGTTCAGTCTCCCTGCTCGGATTGCCAAAGAGGCCGATGCACTGGAGCAACTGCTGGAACTTTAAATTAAGAAAATCCTAACATTATGACATGGGTGAACCTATTCAGTTATTTTTAAATCAAGTTTAAATGGAGACAATATACTGCCCAGCATAGAGATGAAATGTTTTTCTCAGCTTTAGGACCTCAAATGTATTGTTTCGCTGTCTGAAAATTTGGGGGTGGGGTGGGTGGGTGTTGTTTTGTTTTGTTCCCCCCCTGCTTGATTGGTTTATATTATACCCTCTCATTTTCACTGAATGCTTTCTTCCTCACATATTACGGGCCAAAGTTTATCTGAAAATATTTAACTAGTTATCTCTTCCTGGTTTTTGTCTTACTACAATCCTTACTGTATTGCAGGGTTTATCTGGAAAAAAACAGATGTGTAATAATGCAAATGCCTACATTTTTGCTCAGTAAGGCAGGCTGGAATTCAGTTGAATAGAGAATTGCACAGATAAAAACTGGCAAATAGATTTTGTATATTTCTTCAATGCCGAGAAACAACCAAATGACAAACCTAAAACTAATTCTGGATTACTACCTTGTTTTAACCGGAATATCTCAGTTCAAGTTACTCTGCTCTGTAAGAAGTATAACTGATTGTGGAAACGAGGTTAACTACAGGAACAAAACCACTCATGTCAATGTAGATGCTAAAAAATATTTTCAGTTTAGTAAAATAGCTACCTGAAATACATTGCTTTTTAAGGTGCATACTTAAAAATTTCTCTTGTTGTGCTTTGAGACTGTAAAATGAAAGGCTCTTTAATTGCAGAAGTATTATCAAGTGCACCCTCAGTAAGTTTGCAG
>NW_009616342.1:0-1081 GCF_000690535.1 Cariama cristata
TCCTATTATTATTATTATATTCAATTAAAAATTAGCCCTTTGTAACTTGCAAAGCTCCTGTAAATTTACCTGAAACCTGTTTTCTTTCCTAGCCAATGGTGTCAGGGGCCGGCTAGCCTGTCCCTCCGGAGCATTAACCCTTGTCGCTAGCTGGAGTGAGTGAGGAGCTGAGGGTTGGCCCTGAGGAGCTGTGTAAAAAAGCTTTGCTCCCTTAACTCCTGGATCTTTGTTTTGGTGGCGACCAGGGAGAGCAGGGAGCGCTGTGCTCGCGTTTCCCTCTGGCTTTTACACACACGCGCGCGCACACACACACACACACACACACACACACAAAATACCCTTTCCAACTTTCTGCCTTTTGCGCTTCCCTTCCAGTTTTTTTCACTTCTCAGACCTACTGGCAGCATTTGCCGAGATCTAGATCCCCGCCGTGGTAAGTGATGCTTTTCTCCATTGCAAAACTCGCTCAGCTCTCGGCTCGCTGTCCCAGGGATGGGTGTAGAAGTTGTATTTGTTTGGAACAGAATTGCCCAACCCCAGTGGTTTCACGTCAAGCAGCACAGAGTAAAACTATTGTCGTGTATTAACTCTGAATGGGAGCAAACAGACCAAATAATCATTGCTGGCTCAGACAGTAGCATGGCACTAATGTCATTCCTTTTAAGTTTGCAAAGCAACTTTTTTTTTTTTTTTTTTTTTTAATGCTACTTGCCAGTCTTCAGTATGGCAACATCTAGCTTAATGCTGCCAAAGCGCCTTACACATAAATACAAATAACTTGGAAATGAACATTACCAACAGGATAAACCAGTATGAATACGATTATGATTGGGGGGTTCATGCATTCAACCTAAGTGTTGCAGACACACTGATACCACTCTGCAAGGTTCGTGCAGTACCTGAAAACTCACCCCATATTTGGGGGGAAGGGTTGGAGAGACGTTGCATTTGTAAAACCTCTATATTTAAAAAACCCCAAACCTACAGTGAATGCCTCCTGGACATTTATTTTTAATGTACAGTCTGCAGCTCTGACTGGATCAAATTCACGATTATTCAGATGAGGCTGAATTTGAATAAC
>NW_009616343.1:0-22055 GCF_000690535.1 Cariama cristata
ACAAACAAGCGGAGAATAATGAATGCGGTGGACGGCCATGTATCAATGACTGAATTTCTGCGAGAATGGTAAAGATCTCAGTAGGAAATCATGATTAGAGATGTGAAAGGCCAAATGGCAAAATCCCAATAGTAACAATGCATCTGTTCATTAATGTGTGAATATGAGTAATATGAAAATTTAACACAATTATAAACCCCTCAGCAATCCCGATAGCATAAAATAGATTATGGTGATCTAATCAGCGCTTCCCCTGTTGAAATACTGTATGTTAACTATTTAAAATAATATTATATAGATTTTTTTTCCTTTAAAAAACCCCCAAGTAATCATATTTAATTGATGTACTAACTTAGTTTCAAACCTCTCTTGACTTGAACTGCGATTTTTACACAAGGCACTTGAAAAGAATTTTGGTAGAGAATCAGCAAATAATTGTCCTTCTGCTAATACTTAAAAAGAACTTTAATTCTGAAAGACAATAGCTTCCCAACCCCTATAGCTTTATAGAGCTAAGGAGCTATATTAAATTACAGCTTGTTTAATTCTATTATATACTGTGTTAACATACTGTACTTACATAAAATATGCTATTCATATACTCAACCTATCACATTTCACTAACTGCTTGTGTAATACATTATGCACCATATCTTGGAAACAAACATTTATTATGTCATTTATGTACCCCATTAAAAAAAGATTTGAAATTTATACATCTTAAATAAAAATAACTGTTTAAAAGGTTTCAACTGTAGAGCGTTCAGGAATTATACAGAAACAAAGTCATCTTTTGTTCAGTCTTTTTTTAGACTTCATTGGGAAGATGATGCTCTCAAATTAAGAAAAGAAAGACACACTGTATCTTGTTTGCAAAGCATCCTTCTCTGGATTCATTAGAAAGTCAGTAAAACTTCTGATGCTTGCACACACAATGTGCTGCTTGAAATTGGGAAAGGTGGCCTGCACGCAGGAACTGCTAGTCCTGACCCCTACTCCAACACTTCCTCTCCTCTTGGATTCACCACAACAATGTTCCTTCATCCAAAACCTGAGCTATATTGTGACAGATTTTGGATATGCATCAGGACAGCGATGTATTATAATAATCTATATCAGCATTTCCACAAAGCTATACACAGTGTGCTCTGCTGTTCTGAGTATCACAGTTATTCAGAATGTCTCCTAATTCTGTCTTCGAGAGGAACCCTGGACTAGCCCCATTTCTTCTCCTGAGCCCCGCTTGAGCTAAGAATACTCCCCATTACCTATTTGCAGTGTAGGTCCTACAGCACACAGTAAAACAATTCCAAGTCTATCCACAGCACAGTATGAATACATCTACAAAAGAGTTGTTCACAGGTTGTTTGTGAACAGTAATTCATTAATGTTTGGGAAACATTCTTGTTCCAGAAAGACTATGAAAAGTTTATTAAGTGTTGTTACAGAAGAGGATTATGGGTAAGGCACGAAGGAGAAACTGAGATGGAAAGAAAAACAGGAATCGTTAAGTAAATGTTGGCTGAGACTGGCTGAATTAATACAGATACAAATTAATCCACAAAAATGATTTCTGCTGTCTCTATTCAGCACATTTATCAGACATTAGCTCTTTCTAGAGATATTTATGGTGCATTTGGTTTTTTTTGTTTCACCCTCGCCTCTGTTGCTTGCATATGCTGCTTCACCTCGCTGGGTATGGCAGTACCCACTGGTGAATGGCCCTCCGACTGTGCCAGCCATTGTGCCAGCAGCACACTGGCTCCTCCGTGCCCCCTGTGCCCCCCTCCCTCCCGTGCCAAGCACCATCAAGGCTGACTCCCTCATCGACAACAATGAAACCTGGAGACTGATGCCAGGAGCCAGTAATTCTCACGCAGGCCTTCAGCGCATGGAATTAAACCACTTTCTTGCTGGTATCCTAGTCCCACGTTAACTGCTCTGATTTGCATGTATGGATGGGATGCATGGGTGCGTCAATCTGTATGTGTTGGACACATATGCATATATGTTGAATTGCTCTAAAGGTACCAGAAAGCAAAGCATCTAAGTAAACTAACACAAAATAGCTTTTTAATCTAACTACTTGTACGCTAACAAGCATGCCACTGTCCCTCTACTTCTGTATTTGATGCTTAAATATAGCTTCATTGACTTACTTGCTTAAAAGGCTTAAAAGTTTTCACACTGAGAAAGGAGCGGTTTGTTTCCAGGAAGTGGCCAAGGCTACAAAGCCGTGGCAAGAGGCACCATTTTTAGCACTGTCTGCTAGACTTCTATTTAATTTAGTCTACTTCCAGAAGTTGTGTTAATTTTTTCAGGCATTGTAACTCCCCTTTGGGAGTGACCTAATCCTACTCTCAATTCAGTGGCAGTGCAGATGCACGTGTACCTGAACCTGCCTCGGCAGCCGTCCAAAAACACAGTCCCACAGCGCAGTGTTCCCTTCGGGCCTAACCTCTCCAGTAGCTCTTTTCAATCCATGCTCCAGGGTCACAGTCCTGGAAATCCACTTATAAAAGCTTAGAATAGTCTTCACTGCCAAATCTCTTCCTATTACCTCTTTCTGCTTCTGCCGATAATTTACTAAAAGCAAACCTCAGTCTCATGCAGCTGCCTGCTTCCAGAGAGAGGCACGTAATTCCATCACGCTGTAACAAGGTGCAGGATGGAGTATCTCCTCATGGGGCACTTCCACAAGAGCTATACTTGAAGAGGAAAGGGGAGAGCAAAGCTCTGACATGATAAAGAAGAGTCAACTATGATAAAAGGGAAGGAGGCCGATGTAAGTCGACCCCAAGTCAGAGGAACAATACCACTCCTGGAGCCTCCCACCTGCATGGTGTCTGGGCGTCCAAGCACACCTGTGTCAAGGAGACGCCCAAAGCACTACCCCCTCCGTAACTACTGTGAGCAGCTCTTGATGGGGCCAAAAGAGAAAGACCCCTTAGAACAAAGTAAGACTCCTTAGAACAAAGTCAAAGAAAGATGTTTGGCCTCAGCAAGGATGATGACATGAAGCGTAGCAGAGTGGAGAGAAGCCAGGAGTTGCTCAATACCCCGCCAGACCACCAGACATTTCCTGCCAATACATGTCATTCCTAGAGGAAGGAGTGTTTGGTCGGCACAAATGATCATGAACAAACTTTTGCATTGGCTGATACACCTTCCACTTCTGGCAAGCACCTTCCTTTATATTATGAAAGAGCTGGCAAGTTCTTTCCATCTATTATTCACCCTTTTCTTCTGCTACGGTCATAAATACGTTACACCTGTTGGCCACAGTTCCACTCACCGATTCTACAACGCTCACCTATTGACGTGCCACCCCGCTGGCACTCTGTTCTGTGTTCATGCACCACAACAAACTCTTTCTAGTTTAAATCAGGAAACAAGATTATGGGCAAATTTTCACTCTTCCTTTAAAAGAGCAGACAAGCACATATACAGACACAAAAAATTTCTCTTTTTATGCACCCACTTTTTATTACAAAGGTCTTACCTATAGAAAATTAGAAACAATTTTCATAGCAAAGAAAATAAAGCAACTATTATGAAGAAATCGTTGGTATCAGCAGGTTACATAGACATACAGCATCTGCATGCACATATGGTTCTCCATCAACAGAATCATGCTTTTAGGGAACTACTTGCAGCTAGGCAAGACACTATGAATCATGAGCAGGCACAACACAGAATGTATTTAAATTTGGAAATCAAAGACCACACAACATACATTTTTCTCTTGCCTTCCAGGAAGTACTGCAATTTTTCACCAGACTAAAAGCATTTTAAACTTTTGGAGAAGACACGAGGAAACACCTCTATAAATGTAAATATTGTTCAGATATAGGATGTAGTTGTTCAGGCGTGATAAGCGAAAATGTGGTGCCAAGTACAATACTACCTGGTGCTTCTCTGACTGGACAGAAAGTAGTGTACTGTCAGGTTCTTTGTGGTTTTCTTTTTATATACAAAATATTTTTCGGTCTTTGAGCACAAACTCACGGAGCCGAACTAAATATTCAAGCTTCGATGGGGAAGCTATGGCCAGCCCATCATTGTATGATTCTTACCACACCGCTCCATCACTGTGCAGAAAACAGCTGGGCTACATATGTCCATGAGTGGCTTCCAAACCTACTAAAAAGCTCCTTTCTCTGGCAGGGATAACCAGCCTTCCTGCTCGTGGAATCTCCAGTCCCACCCCAGCCACATGTTAGCTCCCATTGCATTTTACTTCAGAGGACAAAACCAACTGTATCCACAGATGACCACAGTTACCTGTAGTGCACAATGACATCAGGTTATCATAGTATTCTTATTGCACATATTTGCATAATTTTGTGTATGCTTAATAATACAACAGTTGTCTTCAAGTTGCTGGCTCTCTTTTGCAATACTCCTCATGCTGCACTAATGAAGTATACACTATATGAGTGATAAGACATTTTTATTGTGATTTCTGGCACAACAGTACTGCTTCTTGTGCTAAAAAAAATAATTCACATAGCCAGAAAAGGTTCCATAGCACAATAAATAAATTATTCAAGATTTTAAAATCAAAATCAGTAATATATGAATGCCACTAAAAACACAATTTTACTCTGTCTACAAATATACAAGCAGTTATTTTTACAACCGCTCACTAATGCATACTGCCAGTCTTACAAGAAAGTTACCTAATAAACACAAGGATGTTTATTAGGAAGAAAAGGTTAGAGTAGCCTTCAGATTCACTTTACTACCAGTTGTTGAACTAATTATCCCTTAGGATGTAAGCGAAGAGCCAGCAAACCACAGCACAAGGCAGGAACACATGGCTAAGCAGGACAGGGGAAGGGCACGGGGACTTCTTAAGCCAGGTCTGTGGCCAAAACCAGCATCTCACTTAACTACACCCTCAGGAACAGTCAGGCTATTGTCTGAAATTTTTATAGTTTCCATCACCTTAATGCACTGGCAGTTGCACCATTAGCTGTGTACTTTCCAGGCTGTTTTGTTTCAACAAATGGTCACCTCCTCCAGGAGCAGTGTCACACTACAGATATGAAGCGTACAACTCAAAGAAATCAAGCCTGTCGTGTAATACCTTCTGCCAGTCCTTCAATCTCCCAGCAGCAGAGTCTATATTAATTTCGGGGTTACACAGGCAACAGTCAAGATTTTCTCAGCTTCCATCCCCTTCATTGGTATACAGCTTTGGGACAGAGTCTGCTTTCAGAATGTGAAAAACTCAGGTATTTCTAAAAGTCTGTCTGTCATACACTCTTCTGGAGTGACAATGTCTATGTCAATAAAATGCCCACGAAGCCCTTCTGAGGCCTGCATACCCAACAAACCCACCTCTTTCGCGAATACACCATTGAGTCAGGGAACAAGCCTGCATCCTCCCTCTCACCTCAGAACAACAGGGGATTCCAGCTCAGTCTCTGGTATTTCCAGCATGCTACAGAGTTCATTGCCTTACATACCTTAGTGACAACAAACCCCATCAAGGCTACTAAGCATAGGTTGATTACCCTCTAAACAATAACCCTCCAGGGTTACAAGCTGCTGTATGATAATTGCCACCTGTCCCACTGTTGTGGGGGTGGCATTCATACCTGTGTGCCAGGACAGCTAGATAGCAGCGTGCTCCGCTCACACCTCCATGAATCTGGCCTTCCACATCGAGCCTGGAGCCACTGCGAGTTGCCTCAGGTTTGTATGGAGATGGGGCTGCGTTACTTGGAGGATAACCCCCAAACCCACGACAGCTTAATTACTCTGAAGAAGCACTGGCATAGCATAGTTCGTAGTCACTGCTCAGTTACCCTCCATGTAAATCCTTGTCCTTGCAAATAAGATAGTAGGATATGGCCATTTCGAGAACTGATTCAACCTCTGCCTTTCCCATTTCTGCACCAGGGCAACTGTGTCCCCCAGGGAAGGGCACACGGAGGCACTGTGAATGGCACTGGATGCCATGCACAGGACAATATATCTTTTGTCACTGAAATTTGTTGGGACTCAGTGCTTTGCATTCCCAAAGGCATCCAGCAGAATAAATCTCATTCTGGAAAGGAATTAGGCTCCGACTGCCTTTGGAGATCCAGGCCAGCGAGCTGGCCGAAAGAGCCAATCGTGAACACATTCTGCCAAATGCGGCATTTCACTGGCACAACTGTTGCTGGAACATTGTTTTTAGCATACACAATCTTTAGAATGATCCCAAGTCCCCACTACCATCGTCTTCTTCACCCCTAATTAAATTAACAGATAAGAACGAAGCAAGTTATTTAACCTTACCAAACTTTAGAAAATAAGTAAAATATTAAAAATGTTCCCCATACTTTCCTGATATACAAAAAAAAAAATTAATAAATGAAACAGAGTAACTGACTTTCAAATACCTAAGCAGCAACCTTTTCCTTTTTCATTGATGTTACAATTACACCAGTAGGAATCCTTATGAAAAGAAGGGTAACGGTAAAATAAAAACCTCTCCTATGCATGAAAAAAAGAGAATTTTGTCTTAATCTGTGTTCTTCAACTTTCTAATGCCTCTTTAATTCCAGGCATCTCTAAATGAAAGAAGGAATTGATTTTCTCAGGAGTGGTCCACCCAGCAAAAAAAACTCCGTTGACAGAAGGAGGCACTATACCAAGCCTGAGCTTCACTGAAATTCTGAAACCACAAAGATGTTTTAATATTTCCAGAGACTATTTCAAGAGTAACAACATAAAAACAGAGACATCTGGAATTAAATACCATTAAATTTCACTTCAGTTTTATTTTTATGTCTCAGTTGGACAGAGATATTCCACTGAAATACATATTCCCTTGAAATACATTTTTCTATTAGTGCTACCAACAGAGCCAGTTTCTAATTAAAGGGCCATAATATCTTGTTAATATTAACAGAGGGCAATGTTTTTGGTTTGCTAATTTTTTACATCTTCAGCACATCCTTAATAAAGCAAGAGGGCTTAAAAAAAGCTTTCAACGAGATGACTATACACTAAGTTTTTATGGGTATTGACACATCATTAAAGATGTTCTAGGGAGATTCCACGGTTTATCCTTCGACAGAAATATTTTGTGCTGACCTGTCTCTTTTAAAGTAATTAAATGCTTTCTCAAAAAAACCCTAAAACAAAACCTCAAGAGAGCCAAAAAGTATATAATCTAAATAACTGTAAAACATAAACTGAGAGCTACAGCGTTTGGCTAGAATTGCAAGGAAATCCTTCTGAAGCTCAACCACTCCACATCTCAAATCCTAAATTCAACAGCAACAACGTAACCCTTCACATACAGTTAGTATAGCATTTTTACTTGAAAATCCCAAAGCAACTTTTTTAAAAATGGAAAAAAGTTAAGACCTGAGGTGCTCATAATTTTCCTCAAAATGACAAAAGCAAGGGCTATATGTGATGAAGCCAAGGAGACAATTTTCTCAACAGCCTTGCCACAGCCATTATCTCCCACCACCGAAAAGCATGCAGCTCTGGCCTCCAGATGGTCAGCTGCAAAGGGAGCTGTTGATACCTGGGGCTCCTTACCTCTCGGCCTTCCTTACACGTCGCCTTTACCTCCACAAAGAGGGAAGAGGAGCTTTATTTGCCAACACAAGAGAGTAATAAAAAAAGAAAAAAGAAAGTGAAACAAGCACTCTTGTCACAAAGCCGCAACTTCCGCTGTTGAGGCCTGGTTTGGGGTTTGGGGTTTTTTTTGGTTAACTATCACTGCTCTCGGAAACGGGCACACACGGCCCCGTTCCCCTCGCCTGGCACCCCTGCGTGCTCCGGGCTCCGCCAGTGCCCGTCCCGGTGAGCGCCAGGGAAGAGAGCTGGGGGGCCGGGGCTGGGGAGGGAAGAGCCTCACTTCTGAATGGAAGCCACAAAATGCCCTGCTGTAGCTGCACCAAAGCGCACGTTACTGAACTAATCATCAGTTTCCACCCTCCTCATTTTTTTTTTTTTTCCCTTTTTTTGACAGCTGTCTTCCTATCTTCCCAACAGGTGCTATTAGGCCCTGAACAATGGCTAAGGCTTTTAAGCCACTGCTGTTGACAAGTGAAAGGGAACAACAAATGGCTCGGTAGTGCTCTTCTCCCCGGGTCACTCAACCAATGGTAATAGTTATTATTTTTATTTATTAGCTCTGCGGCACTGTCCTCCATTGTACCTCCTCCAACCTCCCCTTTCCGTGACAGCAAGGAGCTTTTTAACTTTTAATAAAAATGGGCGAGCGCTTAGCTCCTGAGCTGGCTCTTTCTGTAAAGTGCACAGTTAATGAATGTTGTCCATTTAGATCTGGATAATTTATGATGTCAGCGGAGCGGAGGTGGGGAGAGCTGGATCCAGATATGGCCATTAGTTACACTGCCAGGACTGACAGTGAGAGTAAGAGGAGGTGGAAGTTGGACAGAAAGAAGAGGTTCCTTCAGGCCCCCCGCCCCCCCGCCCTGTATTGGTTTTTGCAGGATAATTGCAAGCTTAGGCGGTAAATAAGACATTCCCTCTTTTGAGGTTAACATAATTTTTCTTTAACCTTCTTAGCATTTCACTGACCATATTATAATCCTCTTCAGAGAACAATGGCAGATGGAAGAAAAGTTAATTTTTCCTCAAACGACAATGACTGCACCTATTTAAACGACGTACTCAGACCTGTTACCGCTAGGAGAAAAAAAGGTGCCAAAATGTTTTCTGATCCTAATAATGATTGCATGTATTTGTACACTTATATTTACTAGCTGAGGTCACTCAATTAATAAACTGTATATAACAGATAAGCTCCATCAAATGCAAACTCTGTATTGCCACTGTCCTGGCAAACTAGGTAAATAGGAAGGCAAATCAGGCAATTCCATCTCCAAACAAAATCAGTAAACCAGCAAGTCAGCCACTGGGAAGCACAAATACACTGGAAAGTTGAAAATATAATGGGAAAAACCATCAAAATATTGACCTATCATGGAACTGGTTGGTTTAGAGTCGTATGTTATAAATAAAATTGAGGTAAGAGCATGTACATCTTTTGATCATCTGGACCTATTTATTTAAATTATAAGCTGACATAATTGTGTAGTGAAAGAGCTACATTCATCAGATTGTCTGTGTACTTCCTAGACTAAATGTGTACTATTATAATTTGAACCTAATGCTAACATTGAAAGAACCATAAAACTCATTTGGGATATTAATAAAACTATTAAAAAGATTTAAAAAATTGAAAATAGAAAACTGAAAAGGATATCACCCTGAAAAAACCAAGAAAACACGTAGTAGGCTCAGATTTCTATTCTCTTTAAAATATGACAGACTGTTTTACCACTGGAAGTGAGAATTAAAGCACACATGCCTGATGCTAAACAACTACACATCCTGAACTCCTCTTGCACAACATATGTGAAAACAAAATCTCTATCATGGATTGCCAGATGCCAGAAAGATATAAACAATAATAATAATAATTTAAAAAAAAGATGTACACTATAAATCAAAACTTCTGAAGTGCAGGTAGTTTCATAGTAAATCAGACTGCTACTTGTGATGTAAATTATATTTGCATGGGATCATTATGTCAAATTAAGTAGAAATTATTAAAGCTAATGTCATCTTTGGACTCGCTTAAAATAATCTTCCAGGATTTGCACACAGGCTTCTCCACCGAAGTACAGCATTCCATCTGCCTTGACAACTTGTTCTGTTTGTTCTCACTTGTCTCCATTCATGGATTTTTTGGACTCTCTTATTTTCAGTATAAATAGGGAGAGGAAATACATTGGGTTTCCTTTTGATCGAGGATTTTTCTTCCTGAGTTGGGGAATAACATCGAGATACACGTGTGGTTCGGCCATGTAACAGTTGTGACAGGTAATCCCCAAATAAGCAAAAAGAAATCAGAGAAAGTCTATTATGCATAGCTCCTTAACATAATGGTTCTAGACAAGGGGAAAGGAAAGTCAGAAAGTAAAAGCAGAAAAGTCAAAGAGGAGAAAAGAAAAGAGAGACAAAGAAAACAATACTGAGAACAAGGAAAGAATGAGACTAAGAAAGGGGACTAATTTGTCAAAATCCAAAACATGCTTATATTACACAATGCACTGAAGGAGAAGGAGAGTCAGGGCAATTCTGCAGCCACTCCCTGCCCGTTGAAAATGGCCACAAGCACTGAGCTCCCCCCGTTCCCCAGCCATCCAACAGGTAACTGCAGTAGCCTGGGCAAACATGAAGGAGAGAAGTCAAAGAGCTGTAACACAAACTTCTGCTATCAGAAAAGACCACAGGATTTAGATTCAAGCATAAACTATGCCTTCAAGTCATTGCCAGCACTCTTCTTTTTTATCAGAGACGAATCTTACACACACCCCGCAGCAGAACTTTTTCAGACTATTTTAGAAAATTGAGACTTCCTCCATTCTCCTCAGGATGATAAAACTTCCTCTGCAAATAGTTGTCCGGTTCCATAAGAAAGATCATCTGCATTCAGGATGGCTTCACAAATCACCAAGGACCAGTAAGGTGAATGCAGGGCAGGAACAAAACACCTTTCCAAGAATTAAGGTCATTCACTGAGCAGCAATTTACACAATGATGGCAATCAAGAGGCACTACATTCTCCCTGGTAAAAAGAACACAGAGCCCAGAAATACAGAGCATGTCAACATTTCTTCTGATGAAGGGAAGTTATTTAAAAACAAGAAACAGTCCCCTCAGCTCCGTGCTACCAATCTCACCAGCTGCCACCTAGGGTTAGCCTTCTCCCACTTTGTCCAACAAACTTGTCCTTGTCGCTCTGGGACCTAAGTTGTTCCATCAAAAAACAAGGGAGGAGTAGGTGTACTCATCCTCCCAGATTTCTCAAACTGTCTGTTTGAGAAGGCCTGCTTCTAGTGCTTGGGGATGACTGAAATGAGTTCTTTCTCATAAACAAAATGAATTCTTTTTTGCAATTCCAAAGCATTCACCTGTATAGTCCTATAAGACCAGTGAAGAGGAGGCTTAAACACAATTGAAGCAGGACAAAGAAGTTCAGATGAAGAAAGAACCACCTCGAAGGGACCACCTTGTCTGCAACATCCGTAGTTCACAATCCTATTCATTCTTCACTTCTTAGGTGTGGTGGCAAGAGAGATCTGGCTTCTGCTGTGTAAAAACACAAATTTGGTACCAGTGATCTTCACATCTGTGCACTTGTCTTGATTGTATCTACCTTCCATGGTTACAAAAGGAACAAGGCATCTTCTGAAAAGCTCTGACTGGTACAGAAAGTGGGAAATCACCCAGGTCAACAACATGGGTCTTTATGAATCTGAAGTTCTAATCGCTGCCCTGTCTCCCCTAAGACTCTGGCCTCATATTCAAAACCCTCAATGAGACCACATCTCTACCTACTGAAAGAAAAACCAAACCCAAACTTCCCTCTATGACTATGATCTCAAGCATGACTAGGTTACAACTGACTAAAGGAATGGGACACAGGGATCATAATGCATGATCTGAGAACCAGCGACACAAATAAGGAGCCGGACCTATACTCAGGAATGCAATCTTGCAAGACCTAAAAATGATTCTGCTGATAGCAAAAGTGGGTGCTTTTTGGGAGTGATAGCTCCTTCAAATAAAGACCAAATCTGTAAATGAAGAGCATATTGGACCAAAAAGCAGATCTGTGAAAGAACCCAAAGAGCAGATCTGTGCACAGATTTACTACTGGGATTCCTGGCTCTGTCCTCTTGTGTCTTTGTGGGGTAACTCTGAACGTTGATTCAAAGTATCTCCAAGTCCCTAAGAAACTCATTTTCATGAGTTTGAAACAAACTCAAATTTTCATGTTTGTACAGAAAACACTTCAATCAGAGAACTGTTGGTGCTGCTGTGAAAAAAGAAATCAAGCCAAGTCCATTATCAACTGTACCTCAATTTTAACACTGATGTATCTAAAATATGTTAATGAACTCTGAATAATAACATCATCAAACTGTTATATACAATCATATCTTTTGTGATTTAATTTTGTGACTAACATTGACCTCTCATGTATGGTACCTGCCTCTCTTTGCAGACACAGGGCTCAACAATATGCAGTTTACACACAGATTTATTTTGTGTCTAGTAAGAGATGTTTGGAACAAGAACGACACACAATTCAGCTTTTCTTTTCCAACCCTGAGGTAAAACTGGGGCTGAGACTGAAATATTTTCTTTTAAAAAGATAGAGAAGTCTTTGAATAAACATATATTAAATGTTTCTCTGGAAGGCGGGTAATGAAGGAGGGTCATACCAAATATGCGTGAGTAGGCCAAGCACAGAAAAGGACCCAGCGTCAATATCAAAAGCGGTGTGGGGAACCAGAGGGATGTGGGGCTCCTGTGGAGCGAGGCAAATGACAAGGGCAAATTCCCAGATTGCTTGAGAACAGGGGGTCTGGGAAGGTGGGGTGTGGAGTAATTGCAGAATGGTGTAACAGGGAATTTAATAGATCAGAAAAGGCTGAATGGGATAACAGGCCCATTGTTCAGAAAGTTCTCTTTTGTGACCAGGCTTTAAGAGAAAGCCAGAGCAACAAATGACTTAATCCTGGGGGGATGCTATGGCACAAATGAAAGCAGTCTATACCTTGAAAGCTGATGGAATAAATTTCTGTATCACATAACCACACTGAGGACTGTTGCTTTCAGCAAAGTCTTAAGAGTTGCAATTGGCAAAAACCACCACACAATCATGCCCTCCCGTGCCCCCTTTTCCCTCTTCAACGGTATTTTCCAACATACTCGGGGGGCAGAGGGGGGAATAAGCCACATGAATGACAAATAGACATGGTCAAATGCCATGTGAAATACAATGGTTACACGGAAGAACCGAAGAGAAAGAATTATTCTGTGTTGGCTTCCCTTCTCTCCCATGTTCTAACCACTGAACTAAACTCAGAGCCTCTTGGTTATATGAACACAGCCATTAAGCACCACATCACAAATTTACACAGCTTCCCGCTCCCTTGCTAAAGAAATGGAAGTGCCTAATAGACACTTGGTGTAAAATGGAGGCTAACCTTCCAAGTCTCACAGAGCATCATATGTCTTTGGGAAACTTCCCCATTTGCTCGTGTATTTCTTCAGCCCTATTATAGCAGATGATGGAGCCGGAGGGTCCCATCTAATTCCTGGTACATCAAAGACAGCATCTTTCCAGTTATTTCAACACAAGCTGAATCAGGAATACAGAAAAGGCAGCCTAATTAAAAAAGTAAAGGTCACAATCTAGGGCATAATATAGAATATGTTATGCTTGTCCTTGCAAGGATGGCAGGGTAGGTAGTGGAAAATGGAACAGTGCTAAAAATGGCACCATCAGCTTTTGCTTTATATATAACAGAAGGGCCAGGCTATTAGTTATTATATGGTCAGGGGATTAAGGAAAACATAAAATGACTGCTTTTCATAGAAAAGGTGGAAATACACGTTTCTCAATCAACTACAATTTCTTTATGGAAATAATAGATTCTTATTTTAAAAAAAAAACTTGATCTCATTCTAACTCAGGCAGAGAGGTGAAATGCAGAAATGTAATGCAGCAATCCCAAAATCAAACTTTTTCCAGCCCTTTATGAAACTTGGCCTCTAAATTTTCAAATTCCTACTATATCTAGATGGAACCTATTAGTGGGTTCTAAATTTGGCAACCAAAATTCTTCAGTTCTCAGTGAATCTCCTGAATTATATTCAATCTAAAACAACTGATCAAAGAAAGTTACTTTGTTTTCCAAGAATTCAGAGTCAAAGAAGTGTAGCTCAGCTATGATTTGTGGCTTACTGGGTAGGCCATGTGTTGTACTTTTTAACCTTCTTCTCTCTCCCATTTCCCTTTTGCTAGAGAAAAAAAAAGGAGCACCATAGGTGTGCATTGCTAGGATGCTCTCCACAAAAGCTAGGCTTCTGCAGATCCTTGATCTGAGTTTCAATTAAACACTTGTTTCCGTATATAATTCAGATATTTTTTGTAAGTTTAAAAACATGTAAAAACACCTATTACCACTTTGAACATTTCTAACTCAGAGAAAATAAAGGACTAAAAAGTTTCCTCCAACCTATTTAAATTACATTGTGGTAGTTCTCTGTGGGGCTACTATAAAATCCTTTAAGCCCACTAGTCTCTTAGCTACATTAAATTAATGAGGCATCTCAAGCATTCACTCTTCCACAGAAGAGTGTAGACTCTCCAGTCCGACACCTACAATTCACTAAATTGGAAACATTGACCTAAGGGAGACATCAGTGCATTATTCTTGCAAACAATATTGCATTGTAATGTAAAACACGGATAATATTTGGGGGAATTAAGAAGATGAGGTGTATGTTGAGTGGATTTTTCAACATCAATAGGGATAGGCTTCAATGGACTCAGTGCAGTTCTCCTGACCACTAAACCATTCTAGTTTCGCCAGCATGCAACACTACATCTTTCTTCACATAAACACCCCAAACACCCAGATTCCAAGAGTCCCTACTACAGTGTGTTCCTGCTACTCCATACAATACTTCAATTAAAGTTGAGCTACATTAACTATGATTATCAAAACACATATATATTTCCAAAATGCCATTTTTTCTCCACTGTTACAACTCTTCACTCCCAAAGCTGTGTTTATAATGAGATGGTGTGGTGTATTTTCCATTAAAAGCCTCGGCAGGAGTTTGTGTAGTTTTTCTCATGTACCGCAAGTTCAATACTCTTTCTGCATTTGCTTCACAATAACCAATCCATTTCCAAGTGATTAATTTTCTATTCTAAAACAATGCATTCCTTTCCCCTCTCATTTTGCTTGTGAGTTGTTTTTTTTTTTTTTCTTTTCTTACCAAAAGAAAAAAAATTCTTTTTCAATGACATCATGGTATAAAATTTTCAAAGCAGGTTTTAGCGGGAGATATGCAGATTGCTTTGAAAAGTTACCCTCATAAATAACAACAAAGTACTGAATTATCAAGGCTGTAACTCAGTCAAGAGGTGCTGTAACCATTTATATTATATGACCTCAGAGGAACGCCTTGATTGAATTGCAGCCTTTCATTAAATCGGGTACTCCGTATTATTTTCTCTGAACTAGAGTAAATCAGAATGGCAAAGAGATTAGCCCCCAAGCCCATCTCTTTGTGATCTAGAGGCATATAATTTTTAACCATTACCTCAATTTTATTTTGTAACTTAAGAAGATTGTGCATAATCTACTGTGTCAATAATTCCCTTCCCTCTGAGATGGTATAGTTTGATGACATGACAAAAATACTACTGTGTAACCTAGGTAGGTTTTAGAAACTATAATGCTTGTGAAGGAGCGAGATCCCACTACTGAAAGCTAGAGAAAAGTGGGGGGAAAAAGGGAGAGAAAAGAGAAACTGTAGATTCACAGCACTGCAGATTCATTCACAAAAAGCTGGAAACCAGAAGGGACCATTAGCTCATCTAGGCTCATCTTCTATATATATTACTGAATATTCATTATTTCATCAACCAAAATCAAACCTTCTTCTGATTTATTTCTAACTACCATTTTACTAGAAGAGAAACAGCTGGCCTCTGAGTCAGGACATTCCATAAATATCTCCCTGCTTTTACTGGAAAGTTGTGTGTGTAGGGATGAGGGTGGAGGGAAGCGGTGTAACTTGTAACACTCTCTCTGTTCATCTCCAGCTGGCTTACACAATGCTGCCTCCATAATGCGAGAGACAACCTCCATACCAGTGGTTCTCAAAGAAACCCATGACGACAACATCAACAATTTTTGAACTTTTTATGGAGTGGGTCCACGCAGGAGCTCCTGTGCTCACGCAAGCAGCCAGCGCAGCGGACCCACAGGAATCACTTCTCCAGAGAGTGTTTCCCAGGCTGCTCGTCTCGGGTTGGGAGACAACCGCACATGCAGGGGCAAGTATTTTGAAAGGGAGCAGGAGAACATCGCTCTGGATGTACAGTTTGTGCCTCACATGGTTCAAGAGAATCCAGTTTTCCCCACGGTTCATATCACACACTGGAAGAACATGGCGCTTTCCTTATCTGGCTGTAACGTTTCACAACACGCTCCAGTTTCCCTTATTGCTTGGACTTTGCCTCCTTTTCAAAGCCCCTACGTTTAACTAGGTAAGAGAAAAGCTACAGTAAGTCCCTTTTCCTATTTTCTCATATTTGTGTAGCTGTTAGACATTTTGCAAAGGAGGGGAGTACCAGCCAGCCTTTCACAACAAAAGGGCTACTGTCACCGCGCCAGTCCCAGACATGGTGGAAACCAGCCCACAGGAAAAGGCCTGGCTCCAGTGTTAGGCCCCGGCCGAGTACAGTCACTGCATTCACTCAAATTGGCAACAGGTCTCAGTGTTCCTGGCTTTGAGCTGTGAACAAGGGTCGGGATTGAATAACCAATTATACAACCGCTGACTGAGTTTATCCAAGGTTTGCAAACTGCTATAATAGCCCAGTATTCACTGACTGTTTTATCCTTTTCCAGATATAGTGTCATATCTCCCCTTGTGCTCCATTTACATGTCACTTTATTACATACATCCATTAAAAAGGTTAATACAATGTCACAGTCAATGCCTAAATGTTGCCATTCAGTATCCTCGCCTCGCTCCCCGGTACTTTTCACATCGGCACTTTTCTTTCTCTCCCCCTCTCCCGCGCTCTCCTGCGCGCTTGCTCGCGCGCTCACACGAACACACGCTCTTTCCTGCTGCAAGTTAAATCAATTTGCTGTCAAGAATACAGAGCAGTGCATGAACAAAACAGTAGCCAAGAGTCAGAGTAAAAACTGCATGCTCCCGAACGCTGCCAGTCACGGTGAACGTATTGTACCGCTAGCGACGGGAATAACCTTTAAAACTCCAAAAGTTCAGATAAGTACTTAAAATTGTAGACATTGCTGAGACTCCCTGCATCACCTGGGTCTCTTAAACCATCAGGAAAGTTCACTCACCAAAAAAGTCTTTTGAATGGCTTTTCTTACTTTCGGATAAACGTTAAACATAGCAAAAATTGTTGTTCTCTGATTTTTAACACTTCCCAACTTGACCCCACCTATAATCCAGACATGTAGGAGGCTGGAAAAGACTGGGAAAAAATAGAAGCAAAATCCCGTACATCTTCCTGTGAATGACTGATGGAAATCTTGCTTACAGTTGTGGGTTTTTTTTAAAAAAGACTGTTTTCTCTGATCAAATTTATCATCTCTATAGAAATTTGTTTCTGAAAACAGCAAGAAAAGAAAATGACTCAAAATCTTCTACAGGTTCACTTTTTGAAATGCAGGGATTCCTGTTACTTTTTTCATTTCTATTTCCTACTGCCCCATTAACACAAAATGGTATGAGAAACCAAAGATAAAATTTTACCTTTTGATTTCATACTACACGGCATACGAAAGCTGTTTGGTTCAGAGTGAAGGTGTTTTATTAGTGGTCAGACTGCACCTCCAGGCACGCTCTTGTGAAGGGCTGTAGCAACATGAATCACTGCTGCTTGCCTATACAATATCACTGGGAGAAAGGTACAACTTTTGAGTCGAGCAGTATGGCAGGGGATCTCCAATGGTACCACAGTGAAGCTACATTTATTTTACAAATTACGATTTGATTCTTTATCACAAAAATTGATTTTCATTTAACTTTGTGGCTTTTTACAGTTAGGAATAGGGCAGTTCAGATAAAAGACTTACTTGTCAGGATCAAAAACTTCAGGATATTTTTTACTCTCCCTCACTTTCCTGGGGCTTGAGACTTTTTGGTCCAGACCAATGTACTGAAGCACAACAAAACCACACCTCTCTCTCTGGCATGTCTGACCATGTGAGTCAACAGACAGAGACTAAATTTTTTTAAAATACTATTTTTGTGGAATTGACTTGTTTCTTTACAGATTATCCCAGTCAAGAAAAAGCGCACAAATACTTGAATATCATCTAAACTGAGGGTTATATCAACTCATCATCATTATGTGAAGTCTGACTGCAACCATGGAAAATGGAAGATTTTTTTCTACTATGCCCCCCTTCAAAAGAACATGAACTATACTATTCATGCAAATTGTACACTAGTCCTGAAGGGAACAAACCCATTCACTTAAGAGAAAGTCATTCATTGCGGTAAGAGTTTCAAAACATCTTTCAGCTTGCTTTTAAAAAAAATCTTCACACAGGTTTGGATAATCTGCATTTCCCTTCTGATGAGTGCTAAGGCTTCTACCACCAACCTCTGATACTTACACAGACTGTTGCATGTGATGGTACCAAACTGTGCTGCAGGGAACTTAAATGATCTTATTCCCTCATTCATTAGTTTGGGAAAAGTTAGTGATATGTGAAGCACTGAGATGCACTGTTAGAGGAGCACAGCAGCTCTGACATACTAAATGGAGAGACAGCCCAATTTCACATCATTTCTTTGACTCCCAATAAACAATGAAAATCTTCAAGAAGCTCTGTTAGTCAATTTAGGATTCTAAAAAAGAAAATTATAGCCAAAACCTATTTCCAGATAATCACTTTCCTATCTAAAAGCCTGTATGTAAAGTTCTTTCTTTCGTTCTTTTTTTATGTCATGCCTTTTGAAACATGCACAATGCAACTGCCCACTTTTGCATTATAAAAGGTCTGTAGGCACCACATTGTTCAGCTATCAGTAATAGACTCTTGATTGAGTTGGACTCTGAATGACACATAGTAGCAGCAAATGATAAAAAGAGAGACTGGAGAAAAACCCTCCCCTCTGTTTATTCCTAAACCAATTATCTGCAAGCTATGTGCACCATGAAATTCTATTAGAAAAAATTATATTAGCGCTGTTTATGAAAGCTATGGCAAGTTGTTATCCAAAAATGTGAATTACCTCTGAACAGAAGAGAGGAATGGGACAACTCTTTTGGCAAGTGTAGATGCTGGTATTTTTCCTTCTGTTTCCTTCTCTTGTCTAATTGTTCTAAAGAAAAAAAATTGAGGCTAAATTTTGTTACCACAGTTTCTTACAACTTCTTACAACTTCATAATCTGCCTTTGTACTAATCTCAGCAAGACTAAAGCAAGGAGCTTCAGAATTATTTAAGGAAGAGCAACTCAGCTGAGCCCTTTTGGAAAAGGACGTTCTCCAAATCCTGACTTCTTTTTCCCACTCATTCAAGCACAAAAAGGAGAAAATGGGGCTGGAATTTCTATGGCCAAAACCAAAACAACAAAACAGGACATGACACATCTTGGCAAGCTTACAGGCTTTCAGACAGAGAAGGATGCAAATCTGCATCATATTTGGACAAAAGCTTGCAACAAAGAAAGGTCTAACTTGAAAATATTGTTATAAAAAATGTTCTTTTTTCTGTCAGGAAATTCTGAGAGTGAAAATTACCACCTATTACCCCTTTTTATTCACAAATTAGCATCTTGCAAGTGTCTGCAGCTCTGGTCACCACACAGGGCACTCCCAGACGCACTGTTCTGTAAGAGGATATACTACCTCTGTGACATCTTAGTGTTACTTTATAGCAATGTTAGGATCTCACGCATCAGAAGATTATAGTCTGCAGCTCTATAAAGTACCTACAGCAGTCTGTGCTCTTGTATTTAGAGGAAACTGGTATTTCCTGAAAGATGGTGTGCCTCTCAAGCAAAACCATCATACTACTGATTTGTGGAGCAGAGTTTTCATTCCACTATTAGATGGTTTCTTGCAAACACTCCAGTTATGTAGAACTGCAGAAAGAGGACATAGTACAATACTTACTGATTGCTAGCTAATATTTTTGTCTCAAACCTCGAAGGCGCTCTCTCGAACGATGAATATGAACGATTCAGATTTCATGAATTTAAACACTTATCTACAAATGTTACTAGCTCAGTCTATCCCACAGTCCACAGACCCAAGAGTGGCAAACACTCTAGTGAGTGATTGAAGTACTTTGTTACAGAATTAAAAAAATAATCTTAAAAATAATAGTTTTACTTCCTTCTAAGTTTAGGGAGAAAATTTGACTGACTAGTTTTCAACCCCCTCATCACTTTTCCTTCCAAGACCTCCTTATTGCGATTACACAAATAATTTTCATTAATATTCCAAGTGAGGTATTAATTAATATCTAGCTATTCAATCCTTGACAGAAAAGAAGACTATATCAGAGCTTGATTTACTGACTCCTTGAAATAGATTCTTAAGGGAACTAAAGAAATTCAGAGAGTAGAACAAATTTTATCTTATGGAACTCATTCTTATGGTCACTCTGGAGTTCTATTTATAATTGTGCCTTTTGATATTCATGCTACTTCCCTGCCCTCATCAAATGAGAAGTACAAAGAAGCAAATGTGAGGGCAAATTTTTTCTTCCATCAATTCTGATGGCTAGATGCCCTAATACAGCATGCTTTTATTTCTATTACAGTTCACTTCTTAGCCTAGTGTTAGCAATAGCCAGTTTTAAGGCAGGTCCGGTAATTCTAGCTTGCTAATTGGTTATTTCAGAATCATATTATTATTATACTCAAGAATCGGAATGCTACTGCTTTCATCAATCTTTGTTTAAAAAAACAAAGATATGAATTTCCACCTCTTCAATTTTGAGACTGCAGCGAAGTGCTGAATTGCCAGTGGTTGGTAGATAGCTTCTATTTCAAACACATATTTATCTGTGTTAGCTGCAAAATGATAGGGCTATACAGAAGTAAAGATTCATTTGTTTCATGTTCCTAATCTTCTGCTGAATATCCCTTCATAACTTGACTATAAAGGGATGGATTATTTGAATTTCATCTGTGATGTCATGCAGATTTAAGAGCATTCCTAAATATATGAAATACAAGAAAATCTCTGAAAACTTTTCTCTCAGAACATGCAATAGGTATAATGAAACAGCTAGGAACAGTGAAACTTAAGAGCAATGTAACTTAAATCTATCAGACTATTAACATTTTAACCATGCTCAGTCATATTCCTGTTGTTACATTTTCAAGTTATTTTCCCTTTACAAGAAACATAAACCTAAGTGTCTTTGATGTTTTAAACCCCGAGTAGGAGACTCTTTTAACCTCCCTCCGTCCAAGTGTTAACTGACTAATAGCTCTGCAGCTGTGGAAGAAAACATCTCTCATCTCCCCCATGGTCCGGCACCTTCCGTTTATGGTTAGAATGATTTCATTGTTTTACCACTGCTGGCTGCCATCTTTTTCCCCTAGCTCTCTCCCCAGCCCACTGCTAACTGTTATAAACCTTAGAAAGGATTTGGGAAGCTATCCCTCAGAGCACCACTGAGCAAGAGCCAATCACCAAGGCAAGGGAAGCCTTCTTACCTAAACAAACCATTATCGGCTCATCTCATGTCTTTGTACTCTTTTTTTGCTATTACCTCACGGGATTAACTTTTATCTCTAATCTCTGCTCCGGCCAACTGTCAGGGAGCCTAAAAGCTGCCTGTCTTTTAATCTGTGTGTAATAATACTGCTGTTACTAACAGATAACTGTGAAACAACATGGAGGGAAGGAAAACACACAAACACACAAAGGCCGATTGTTAAAAACTGCTGTGCTAGCTCCTACCTGAAAGGAGACCAAGATCATGCGTGATGTCCATATTGCACTCCCTTCATTTTCTCTTTCATGTTTTCCTTTTCAATCGAAAGCCCATTGAAGTGCTTAATTTGGGGGATCTGCTCTTATTAACCAGTTTATCTCCTGTTCAACTTGACATGGCCAGGTTTCTAGGACTGAGAAAATCCTCACCTACTTGTAATTTTCCATTAAACAAACAAAAAAATCAGGATGGATGACAGAAAATAAAAAAGGAAAAGAAAACTAATGATCCTACTGTAAAGGAAAATATCCAAGCCTTCAAAAGAGTCAACATTTTAAAATTTGCCTTGAAATAAATAAGTCTCTTACTGGGTGGCATGTTTACCAGGCAGTCAGGCTTTACTTTACTTGAAGTTAATTCTTTTATAAGCTCCTTCCAACACTACATTACACCAGGTTTGGTAAAACAAGGCTAAGACTGAAAGAAAAACAAAGACTACTTAATTATGGCCAGGTGTGTAGGGCAG